>NC_084596.1:13588888-13891388 GCF_033807715.1 Cololabis saira | reverse complement strand
TTTCCCACAGTTCTGTGGGCCGTTGTGTTTGTTTCCTCTGCTGTCTATTCTCCAGTTACATCCACTGCACACACACAGAGATATGTCCACGTCACTGACGCAGAAACAGGAAACAAGTGCAGCTGATTGGAAGAAAGAGCAATCAATCAACTGGACGGGTGTTGGTTTGTTTTTTTGCTTCAACTAAATCCCATTTTTAATTATTACTGGTATGCAGTACTCGAGTTGTAAAAAAAAATCAGGGGGGGTGGTGGATTTTATCATATGGGGACAGATAATTTGTGCTGATTACAAATAATATAATATATTACAAATAATAGCAGTGACCAAAACACCTGCAGAAATACTGCAGGAATGACATAGCAGCAGTTAAATGCAGCCTTCTGTAAGCTTTAAATATCCACTGGGCTTACATCAAATACATCAAAACACAACAATAAAAAACAGTTTTCTGAACGTATCAATATGATCTGTCCTTCACAGGATAAGTAAAATGGATCACTGCAAAAACTCAAAATCCTAACAAGAATATTTGTCTTATTTCTAGTTAAAATGTCTCATTTTAGTAAAAAAATCTCATTACACTTAAAACAAGACTCATCACTGGAAAAAACAACAATTTTCACCTGTTTCAAGTAGATTTTCACTTAAAATAAGTAGAAAAATCTGCCAGTGGAACAATATTTTTTTGGTTGTAATGAGAAGATAAATCTTGTCCCACTGGCAGATTTTCCTACTTATTTCAAGTGAAAATTTACTTGAAACAGGTGAAAATGGTCAAATAAGTTATTTTTCTGGTGTTATTTTTCTGGTGATGACTCTAAATGTTGAAATAGCAGTAAAACCACATTCATTGATGAAATGACATAAGGGATGAAAAGGGGGGGTGGCAGTTTTACAGGGGGGATGATTTGGACCGTTTTTATTTCAGGGGGGGATGCCATCCCCCATCAACTTGACTACTGCTGGTATGTAAGAATGATTTAAACCGTAAAATGCTTCTGGAAATGATCACTTACACCGCTGACACTGAACAAATGTTCAAATCTGCAGCCGGAATAGAAAAAAAGCAGACTTTTGAGAAACATGATAAGAAGCAAAACCAAGCTGCAGATCTCGTTTAGGTTCCTGTTGTACGACCCCTGACCTCCCGACCCCTTATTGATGCACCATAATCTCCATGCTGTTGCAGTTTTCATGCAGAAAAACGTCTGGCGCAGCCTGAAGGCAACACATACAAATGTTTGTCTCAGTATTACTTCCAATGAAAACAACTTCAGCCTTCGCAGGAATAGTTGCGTAAACACTTTTCTGTCACTCTCTTTTGTTGGGAATCATTTCCCCCGCACGGTCCAAGTTCAGTAATGTTCTTTCAGCTCTGACCTTTCACTATCTCTGTTTATTGTCGTCCGTCTAGGCCGTGGGCTGAAGATAGAGGATATTCTGAAGGATGATGAGGTTCTCACAGCCTTCCTCTTGAGAGACGTTGGCCTTTCAGACTCTTTAGTTTACCAGCTCGTCAATGCACAACTACGACTGGAACAGGTGAAACCGAGACCGAGCGTGAGTCAGAATCCCAACACACGGACACATTCTGACCTCCCTTTTCCTTTCCATGCCGTCTAGTTTGCGTTTGGCATCCCAGACCTGCAGCTGAAGGACATAGCGTGCAGCCAGGCGCTGCTGGAGCGCTTCATCATCTTCCCCAGCCGCATGGGCCTGCACGGGGTCCGCAACGCCATGTGTGCCCTCAGCCAGCCCAGACTGCAGAGGATAGAAGACATCCTCTACGCTAATCTGGACTTCTTCAAGATCTTCAAGCTGGTTAGTAGCTTACTTTAAAAAAAATGCTCCATGCCGCCGCTCAAGCACAAGATATCAGTCATTAGAAGACCCGGTCACCGCTCTAACATCCTCTTAAGGCTTTATCCTTACTGCCAGTGTGACGTCCTCCTACCCTACTACTGTAGGGATAAATGTAGCCGGGCACCTCGCCATCATCCGTCCTCTCGTCTTAATGTCACTCTTTTTCATTCAAAGGGTGTTGTGAAATATTTGGAGGAGTCCAGATTGCCGGTGAACATTTGTGTTACGGCTGCTCGTCTACGGAAAAACAGTCACTTCTGCTTCTGCTAATATTTCATTTCAATTTTATTTATTCCGTATCATGGAAATAGTTCACATACATGTTCCATTCCAGGATCGAAAAGGGGCAAGAAGAAGAAAGCCTTATATTACAAGCCCCTTTCTCAAAAAATAAAACAATACACATGAAGATGGTCTGTCCGTCTGTTCAACAGTCGCTGCTTATATGATACCAAAAAAAAATAATGAAAAAAACAAAACAAAACAAAAATAAGAAAACATACACAATAACTCACCAACAACACCAAAAACAACAAAACAACAAAATATATTTTACCCGTTAAATTCATATTGTCTGATTGTCTTGTCTTTATACAATTTCTTGAACTGGTGAATATTTTTACAATCCTTTAAATCAGTTGTTAAGGAGTTCCATAATTTTACACCACATACTGAAATACACATTTGTTTTAAAGTAGTGCGTGCAAACGGATGTTTAAAATCAAATTTCCTCCTATGGTCCTTATTTTCTGAACTAAACACAAAAAAACATTGTATATTTTCAGGCAATATTCTGCCTTTTGCCTTGAACATAACTAATAAAGTCAGTAACTCAATAATATCTTTAAGTTTAATTAATCCTGCTTTGATAAAGAGTCCTGTATGATCCATGTATGATCCGTACTGCTCTCTTCTGTAAATATATTGAAACCATTCAGGTGTTAGTTGCCAGGTGACTCTGCCGTGTTTCAGTTCACTCTGTCGCTAGATTTGTGTCACGTTAGGTCACATGTCAGTCTATTTAGAGCAGCTATAATACATGTCTCAGTAACGTAAACGCTCACCTGTCGAGCTTTTGATTACTTGAAGTGGCTCATTGGTATCTTGAAATATTTCACTGTCCGTCTGCGCGGCATTAAAGGAAAAGCAAGAAAGCGTGTTCAGATCACGCTTTGACACTCTCGTCACTTCATATGTTCAGGTTCAGGCTCGGTGAGTCAGCTGACTGGCTCAGAGAACTCAAATGGCGTTAATCCACCTTGGCCTGTTTCTCTAATGGGCTTAAAGCTACCTACAGCCTGTCAGGTATTTTCATTTCAGACTTGGTATGGCCCAGATTATTATTCCTACTTTTGTATAATGTCTATTTTATATTTTTGTAATATGTTAGTAGTTAGTTAGTAAATATTTATTTCGGTCAATCAGCAAAAATTAACAAACAAGATAACACAGGTTTTTCCCTGGTCAACATTGTGATTATTTTGACCGAAAAGGTCTGGGCTTGAAGCATAAAGCTTATCTTGCCCACCTTTTAACAGAATAGAATATACAAAAAAAACAAATGAAGTATCATAAGTCTACACAAAATAATAATAATAATAATAATAATAATAATAATAATAATAATAATAATAATAATAATAATAATAATAATAATAATAATAATAATAATGATGATGATGATGATGATGATGATAATAATAGTAATAATAATAATAATAATAGCAATAATATGATAATAATAATAATGATAGCTCTGAAAACAGAAAGTGAAAAGATGCTAAGGAAACCGGCAAAACAAATTTAAGTTGTCATTTTATCTCATGCATGTGTTCATTCTTCTTTGTTTGCTTATTGTGTTTCTGTGTATGTGTCCATTACCTTTGCTTTGAATAATATCTTGTATATATATATATATATATATATATATATATATATATATATATATATATATATATATATATATATATATACATATATATATATATATATATATATATATATATATATATATATATATATATATATATATTATAATATGTCTTGATGCATAAAGTCTGAATCGGAGTCCGGCATCTGAGTAGGACCTTTAGTAGGACTGTAGGACTGTTAAACAAGTCATTTTGATATTGCTCCTTGAAGGATATCTAACATCTTGGTTTTCACTTTCAATGTCTTTCAAAATTCTTCAGTTATTTTTGTCAGTGAGCTCCGGATTGTTATAATATTGCAGTCTTATCCCTGAAGGCTCGTGTCACGCTGCATGCTTTAAAAATAAAAAAATAAAAAAAGTTGTCACAGAAAATCCGCCTTCCACCAGCGATAAGCCTCGTGCTCGGTCTGGAGTGCGTGTTTGTGTTGTTTCAAGGAGGAACTCGCTCTCTGCGGTATAATTTAAGGATAATGACTGCATCAGTAGTTTATATTTACTGTTGCTTTTATGTTACATCCCGTGTGAGGCTGCAAATGGCTTTTTGATTACTTTTCAAAGAGTCTCAGCTTTTGGTGTGTTGTTTACAGAGGTGTCGAGGAACGAAGTACAAATACTTCGTTACCTTACTTAAGTAGAAATTTTGGTTTTGGAGTAATTATTTTTCAGACGACTTTTTACTTTTACTCCTTACATTTTCACGCAATAATCTGTACTTTTTACTCCTTACATTTTAAAAACAGCCTCGTTACTCTATTTAATTTTGGCCTTTAAAAAAAACTATCCAGTTAAATTGCTCCATCCGGATAGAGTGAATTTGGTTGTGGTTGTTTCAGATGTTCTTGTCCAGTTTTGTTCTTACATCCGTTCCCTCAGATTCCTGCAACTAAACTTGGATGTACATTCCAATAAAGGTTAGGATAAATTAGGGCTGGGCGATTTTGGAAAAAAATAAAATCCCGATTTTTTTCTCTGAAAACCCGATTTTCGATTTCGATTTCGATTTATTTGGTAAAACTACAAAAGACAATGGAAAAAATTTTGTTTCAAATATTTTATCTTTATTTTCAAAGAAAAATAGCAAACAAATTTCCCTATTGGGAATGAAGTGCAATTGAGAGATACTGTAAATCCTCCTTGAGTTTAGTAAAGTGACAACATTTACAATTTTCTTGACCAAACTAGACGAGCTCTGTCTGTAATGCAGCCAGCTGCAAAAAATCGATTTTCCGATTTCCTTTTTTTAACATCGATTTTGATTAATAAATCCGATTTAGATTTAAAATCGATTAATCGCACAGCCCTAGGATAAATGATAACATGCCTCTGAAGTTTGACTTTTTGCACCATTACAATACTTATAGGCAACTAGTCATCATATCTCCTGCTCTCTGAAACACATGTTAATGCTCAATAGTACACATATATGGTTCTTTAATATATTTGCATTATACTAAGATGCATTCATTTTCAATGGCTTTTGTCCTTAATGGCTTTTGTCCCCCTTACATTACTTTTACTTTTATACTTTAAGTAGTTTTGAAACCAGTACTTTTATACTTTTACTTGAGTAAAAAACTTGAGTTGATACTTCAGCTTCTACAGGAGTATTTTCAAACTCTAGTATCTATACTTCTACCTGAGTAATGAATGTGAATACTTTTGACACCTCTGGTTGTTTACTATTTGACCCCCCACAACCAGTTTATGTGACGGTTCTACTTGAGTATAGACATACTGTACTACTGGAGTTTATGGAGGTCTGTCACTACTGTTGTTACTGGAATGGTTCTTACAACAACTTGGCAAGCGCTGATGATACTATTGAATAATGAGATAATGGCGCCGGCACACCCACGCACCCGCGGGAAAATAGGAATTAAAAACCCAGCAAAACACTGTAGGAATGGCACCCCCCCCTCCCCCACCATTATGCTCTCAACTCCCCTCTCCCATACGCCTCTCAACACCTTCTCTTCCTTTTCCACTGCTTTTTTTTTCTCTCTTCCTATCCTCACCATACTGCCTCCCTCTTCCTCCGTCCAGTGAAATGCTGGCAGGAGGAATGCGAGAGGAAGGATATCTGATGGGCCTGTTTGTCTTGGCACGCAGAGTTTCCTTATTCTCAACACTTTGGCCCCCGAACAGGCGTTTTCTAACGCGTTCGGTCAGTTTCTCAAGAAGATGAAACCATAGGAGGGAATATCGGGGGGAATTATGTAGCTGTGATTTCATATCAAGTATCTGATTGTTTTAGAGTTCAATTCTATTCGTGTGTACATGTTAGATCCAAAGAGAATGACAAAAAAATAATAACAATGATAACAAAAAAGATTGGGTGAATTATTGGTTTGTCCTGGGAGCTGCTAAGTTTGATTCCTGTGAAGTATCTGTTAAGCAAGACTGCAAAAACGGCTTTCCTTCCTTAGTAACAAACATTTCTTACAAATTTCAGCGCTGGCTGGGGTTTCTATCCAACTTCGTCACGGGACGTCACGACTTAAAAAGTGCAGTTACTTTTGACAAAGGGGACACTTGTGTTTGTAATTTCCATTTCATCTTTGCTCATCTCATTTTTCTTCGGTGCATCTTGTGGTTTTGTCTCCCCAGATGCCCCAGGTTCTCTCCAGCCAGTCTCAGGGGATCGACCTGCGTGTCTGGGGTCGGGTTCTCAGCGCAACGTCAGAGAGCGTCCAAGCCGTAAGTGCTGCCCGAGCCATCGGCCCCTTTCACTCCCACTCCTCCACTCTCCTCCTCTTCTCCCCAGTCCTGCAGGATTAGAAGCACCAGTATTTTTAGTCCTGCAGGAAACTCGCCTTTTCCGCTGCTCCCCCGTTTGAGAATTGTTCGTAGCGGACGCAGAGTGACGGGCTCAAAAATCCTAACATGTTGTTATCTACATGTATACTGTCAATGTGCTGATGCAAACTTTGGAAGTTCAGATGTGTGTGTGTGTGAGGAGCATTTTGTGCATGGATGCATGTATTTATCAGTATATGGATGCAGTGAATTATGTCAATCCTTGTTTTAAAAAGAAACATTTATGTGATGACTCATACATCCACATCCAAGAGCTACTATTCAAAACAACCAAGATGGCTGCAGTCACAGTCTTCACAGGCTTCATGTCTCTGGCTGGTTGCATTTTTGTCCAATAGAGGAAGTTTCTTCTGTGTTCGTTGGTACTGCCTAGGGCTGGGCGATATATCGAGATTTTAATATATATCGATATATTTTCAAACGCGATATGGTACGGGACAATATCGTTTATATCGATTTAAAAAAAAATATATATATATTTTTTTTGTCAACCTCAGTGGAAACGTCTGCCTGTTACCGTCTACATTGTATTAATTGCACAGTGTATTTTAATTTAATTGCTATGCAGGAAAGGGATATTTGTTTTATTTTATTCAAGAATCATTTTTATTCTATATATGCAGGCAGTTTATTTTTATTTCATTTGTTTTATACATTTTGATATTGTGCAGACCTCTGTTAATAAAAGGTACCTGTGTGACATTTGGCACGAGGCTTTGTATTAAAACTGACTGTTTTTTTAAGGGTTTGCCTCAGAAAAAAATGAAGCTAACAGAGATGCTATGCTATAATGCTTTGGGGGAAAGCCCAATTATGTCACAGAAAAAATATCGATATATATCGAGTATTTAGCTCTAGCTAAATCGCCATTTAGCTAGAAAATATCGAGATATGACTTTTGGTCCATATCGCCCAGCCCTAGTACTGCCCCTGGAAATAAAAGTCAAATCCGGGGGAATCAGACTAAATCTTTGCTACGATGGCTGGACAGGCTAGCAGGCAGGAGCCTTTGCAGAAAAAGAAAAAAAAGTATAAACAGCATTCAAGGAAGCCGCCGATCATTCAAGGACATGAAGGCATTACACCTACAGGAAAATGAAGTTAGTGGCTCAGCAGTGGAGAACAGCAACCCAGAGACCCCGTTCAGACCTGGTATTGAAATGTTTTATGAAATCTGATCACAAGCGGTCAGAGCTGGGTAGAGTAGCCAAAAATTGTACTCAAGTAAAAGTACTGTTACTTCAGAATAATATGACTCAAGTAGAAGTAAAAAGTAGTCATCCAAATAATTACTTGAGTAAAAGTAAAAAAGTACTTGGTGAAAAAACTACTCAAGTACTGAGTAACTGTTGAGTAACGTCTGATTTATTTTTTTAACACAACCATTCAAACAGACAAAAGTACAAAATAATCATCTTCAGGCAAATTAAATCAATAAAATAAAAAAATAAAATAAAATTAATGAAAAATAGCTTAAATTAAAATAATCTTAAAGTAAATTCAAGTACTTTAATAAATAAAATAAATAAAATAATAACAGAATAAAAAAATAAATTAAGCACAAGTAGCACAAAATTTCAAGCCTTTGTACTTTTCTTTTTTAACCAGGCAGAACTAGAACAAGCCCATGAACTCATAGAAACTCTGTGTGTGTTTGAGTCTGTGTAAATGTGACAAAACATGCAGAAACAAACATTTTTCCCAAAGAATCACCCAGTGATGTCATGAGATTGATGCGTACGCGGATAAAAGGGATAAAAGAAAAGTAACAGCTCAACGTAGCCTAATGTAGCGGAGTAAGAGGAACAGTTTCTTCTTCACAAATCTACTCAAGTAAAAGTAAAAAGTATAGTGATTCAAAACTACTCCTAAAAGTACAAAATCTCCCAAAACTTACTCAAGTAAATGTAACGGAGTAAATTTAACTCGTTACTACCCACCTCTGCAAGCGGTCAAAGCTGCTTCAAAGTCCGAACTGATTCCAGTCTCTCGGGAAGCATTTCAAGGTGGTCGTGAACATTCACGTCCACATTCTCTTCTTAGTTTAAAGGCCTCGTGGGTATGAACTTAGGGACCTAACGTGCATGACCAAAATAAAGCTCTTTGTCAATTCATTTTTTCAAAATAGAAAACAAAACGTTGTGGTGCCTTTTTGCCTTGTTATTGTTGGCTCTTTTTGCCCTGGCTGGTGCGCCAGATTATTTTCAGCTGTTGCTTCTGGCAGTTAAAAATAATTGAGCATTTGGTGTTTGCAAAGAGAAAAGATGTGTGTGGAAGGTCGGACTGGATTGCTCTAGATGCATTAGGGTGCACATTTTAATGCCAGCGGTGAACACACGCTGCATGCTGGCCACATGTCATTGCTTACCTCGCTATGCATGTTAATACCAGGTCTAAAACAGAACCATAGCAGCTCATGGATGCAACACCAGTGTAAGATTGTGCTTTGCTGGTGATACCAAAACTAGAGATGTGCATGAAAGCACACATTTGAGTTTTTCCAGAGGTGTCAAGTAACAAAGTACAAATACTTCGTTACCTTACTTAAGTAGAAATTTTGGTTATCTATACTTCACTGGAGTTATTATTTTTCAGACGACTTTTTACTTTTACTCCTTACATTTTCACGCAATTATCTGTACTTTTTACTCCTTACATTTTAAAAACAGCCTTGTTACTCTATTTCATTTTGACCTTTAAAACAAAACTATCCAGTTAAATGGCTCCATCCGGATAGAGTGATTTTGGTTGTGGTTGTGGCACAGATGTTTTTGTCCAGTTTTGTTCTTACATCCGTTCCCTCAGATTCCTGCAACTAAACTTGGATGTACATTCCAATAAAGGTTAGGATAAATGATAACATGCCTCTGAAGTTTGACTTTTTGCACCATTACAATACTTATAGGCAACTAGTCATCATATCTCCTGCTCTCTGAAACACATGTTAATGCTCAATAATGCTCAATATATTTACATTATACTAAGATGCATTCATTTTCAATGGCTTTTTCCTCCTTACATTACTTTTACTTTTATACTTTAAGTAGTTTTGAAACCAGTACTTTTACTTGAGTAAAAAACTTGAGTTGATACTTCAACTTCTACAGGAGTATTTTTAAACTCTAGTATCTATACTTCTACCTGAGTAATGAATGTGAATACTGAAGACACCTCTGAGTTTTTCAAGCGAGGGTCAAAGACTCCAACATAACACAACCGTGTCACTAAGCTTGTGCAGGTTCAGATTTACTGGTTCTTGTGACATCACGGACCAAAATTAGAGCAACTTACTCATCTCTGTGTCCAGCTCAAAGCTTTATGACGCATCTCAAGGGTCATGCATGGATATTTGCATTAGAAAAACACAAACAGGAATGTTGTTTCCCTGAAAATATCTTTGATTAGTCCAAATTTACCTCAACAGGCTACAGTTTCCAAAACATTCAAAAACACTTGCTACAAGGAGGTGAACAAGCTTAGATTTCTCTCAGACCACATTTATTCCAAACACTGAAAGGGTATAATGGGATTTTTTGTTCCTCCCAGATTTATACTTCACCGTGTGATGTGCACACACGGAGACGCACACAAGTGGCCGTGATGAGATGTGCGCTTTGGCACGTTCGCCGCGTGTCCCAGGGGGAGCGTATCCCCTCATCACCTTGGCCAAGGGTGACAAAGAAAAAAGAGAGGGGTGGGACACAGGCCGAGAGAGAAGGAAGAGAGGAAATAAGACATTCTTTTGAGGTGACACGTCCTGTAGGTGGGACCTTTGTGTCACCGTGGTGACAGAAAGGCGAGCCAAATATTCTCATTACCCACTTTCCCTTCCTCTCGACTCTCCGCAAAATAATAAATAGGAAAAATAAAGGAAGAGGGAGCGAGGGAGGCGGGAGTTAGAGGTGGGTCGCACCATGTGTGAGTGCACTTATTTGCACATTCACATGTGAAAGTTTGCTTTGAGGAAGGGGACATGCAAGAGCCATGAGTCATCTTCATCTCCATGAAATTAGGTATCTGATCTTTCTGGGAAGAACTCAAACTCACACTAAAGGAATTCATTTCCAACAGGTAATATACGGTTGCTGTCTATCCCCCTCCAACAAAAATTCCCGTGCTCCCTCCTTCATATTTCTTTCCAGAGGAAATAATACACACTGGGGAGAGTTGCACTTGCTTGAAGCTATTTTTGTCCTGTCAATAGGAGGATATTTAGTCCTCCCTGCAGCTCGCCTCATCACGCCAGGAGAGGCGTCTGTCCCGCACGTTTGCTTACCTTCCAAACTATTGTTTTCGTGCGCTTGATTACATTATGAAAATTTTCAGGGTATGAATGAACATAATGAAAGTAAATACCGCCGCTCTGTGCGTCCTGACTTATTGAAGGTCAAATAGCTTAAAACAAATTGTTTAGACTCCCTGTCAGTGCCTGAAATTTATTTATCCTGTCAGAGGATATGATGAATGGTACGGAGGGACATTTTTGGTCTTGAGTGAGACGATGGCTAGGTGCCATGTGGGTTAAAGGGCGTCCAGGTTGAACTGACGCTACTGTGTGATTTTTGAGCTGTACTGAGTGAAAGTACAGAGGCAAGAAAAAAGCACGCGTTTCTCTCATCCACTAGTGCTCTGGTCTTCATCTAAGTCAGAACAAACGACAGACTGAAAATACTAAGCTGATAACACAAACAATTTCAATATTTTGTTTCCATTTTTTAAAACTCTCATTTAAAAAAAAAGAAAAAAAAAGTGAGTGAACCAGTTTTAGCTGGTTATCCCTCTTTTATCTGAGCTACCTCTTGGCTGCCACTCAGGCTGTTTAGGTCACGTATGGCCCAAAGTTCACAAGCTGCTTTTGACATACGAATACGAGTGAAAAAAGATTTGAAAAAAGAGAAAGCAAATATAACTTAAAAGGAACAGAGATTTTTAAAAAACCAAGATGCAGGACAAAATTGATGGAATGTGGTTTTTCTGTGAAAGGAATCAGTTTATGGAACAATCTGAATAAAGAAAACAAAGAATCCAAATCAAACATTACATTCAAAAGAACAATTAAAGCCTGTATGTTAAGTAAATATAATGAAATATGTTAGTTTAAGTTTGATTGACATACCCATAGACGGCGGTAATTTTATTTATTTTTTTAGTTTTTTATTTCACTTAGTTGTTGTTTTTTTAATTTTTAATTTATGTTATTTGTGAAGTTATTTCTTGGAAAAAGGGGCAGATCAGATAAGATTCTTCTTCTCTCTGCTCCCCTTTCATTCACAATTTAAGAACAACAGAACATATTGAATTGTTTTATTTTTTTTTTAATGAAATAAAGAATAAAATGAGAAATTAAAAAATTAGTGAATACGAGTGTTGTGACGACCAGGTGTGACCTGAAGTCCTAAAGAAAATTAGGATTTGGGCCGTGTGTGGTGGATATGTGGCCAACTTTAGGCAAATCACTGACCTTAAGTCAATGCCAAAGAAAACCGCAGATATTTGGACCACGTTTGGGACAAACACTCTTTCCTGTTTAGCGCTGCATCACCCAACTTAGCTGGAAGACTGAAATTATCCCGTAGGATATTTTTGTAATCTTAGGAGTTACTTTCTCCCTTGAGGGTGACAAGTGGTCCAGGCCCAAAGCAGATAACCCTGATCATGATGCTCCCACCACCATACTTCACCACTGGGATAATATTTTGATTTTTGGAAGCTATTCCATGTTTTGTGGCACGTGGTGCTAGTATTATTACACAGAAATTCAACTACTCAGTCATCAGTCTACAAAGCATTTTCCCACCAGCGCTGAGGTGCTCTTTGGTAAACTTCAGCCGTGCAGCATCTTCATCATTACTATCATTATTTTCCTTTAAAAAGCAGCAGCAGCCTCCATGGTGTTCAGCCATGAACACGCTGCCTGTTCAGTGACTAACATGGACCGATGTTTGACTGCTCCAGTGTCTTCAAGCCTTTGGTTAGTCTGTGGTTGGTTGTTCTTCTTTACTTCATTGAGGATTCTTCTTTGGGCCTTTGAGGTCATGTTTGCCCTGGACTCCAGCTGTACAGCATGCTGACTCCAATTAGCTCTCGTTGAAGTAATTGTCGTGTAGGTTCACCTCTGTAAATGTTCAAATGGTGATTTCATTGACGTAGCAGAGGACTTTTGTTCACGTTAAAAGTACCAGCGTGATTTTCATTGGACAGAATCGTCCAACTCAATAACGTAGTTACAGTTCAAAGTTGTAAAAGGCAGTCTGATATAAGGTGTGCTTATTCATATATGTAAAACACCCATATAGCCCTCTCCAATATTTGACTTTGACAAACTACCATAACCTTCCCATTAGACTCACCTGCACCTGGTGATTAGACCCAGTTCTGTCACTTGGAGCATGTATCTCAAAGCTCTTAAAGGGGATCTATTATTATCTATTATTATCTATTATGGCATCTAATTCCTATTTTAAACAGGCTGAATGTCTTAAAAACAAGCTTTTGATTGTTTTTGCTAAATAAAATTAGAAATTCAGCCTCTAAAGTTTAAACCATGTCTTTATCTTCCCAGTCTCTAACCTCATTATCTATGAGGGATTCTGAGTGGGAGGGGCTATGATAATGAGGCTCTGTGCTGATTGGCTGCCTGAATGACGCGATACACCGCTACGAAAAAATGGTGGAAGCTCCGGCCGGCGGAGTTAGTTGTGGACGTGGTTTCATGCATCGGAGGCCAACCGATGCAAATCGCGTTTTCGTTACGTAACGAAAGGAAGCAGAATCTGAACGGCTCGTAGATCCACATCACACTGGACGGCTCATCCAGGCGGCTGTTCAGACACTGCAGAATTTGGTTGCTTTCCTCCTTCTCTGAGTTGGCAGGCTGAGGGGAGACCACTTTATATATGTTAAAGCAAGAGAAAACGTGTTTTTCATAATAGGTCCCCTTTAAATTGTAGCCTATAGCCAATCGACTGACGACTGTCAGTTGCTTGTCGGGTTGGACTGGATTGTGAGCCAATGGTGTCTTTGAATGGTAGCTCTGACTCTTTATAGCTGATACCAGTTACTCAAAGTTGGATTTATACTCAAATGTGGGTAGTAACGAGTTACACTGTACATTTACTCCATTACATTTACTTGAGTAAGATTTGGGAAATTTTGTACTTTTAGGAGTAGTTTTGAATCACTATACTTTTTACTTTTACTTGAGTAGATTTGTGAAGGAGAAACTGTTACTCTTACTCCGCTACATTAGGCCACGTTGAGCTGTTACTTTTCTTTTATCCCTTTTATCCCTTTTATCCGTGTATGCGTCAATCTCCTGACATCACTGGGTGATTCTTTGGGAAAAATTTTAGTTTTTGCATGTTTTGTCACATTTACACATACTCAAACACACACAGAGTTTCTATGAGTTCATGTTCAGTTCAGTTCTTGTTCTAGTTCTGCCTGGTTAAAAAAGAAAAGTACAAAGGCTTGAAATTTTGTGCTACTTGTGCTTAATTTATTTTTTTATTGTTATTATTTTATTTATTTATTAAAGTACTTGAATTTACTTTAAGCTTATTTAAATTTAAGCTATTTTTTTATTTTTTATTCATTATAATTTTAATTTATTAATTTAATTTTAATTATTTTATTGATTTAATTTGCCTGAAGATGATTATTTCGTACTTTTGTCTGTTTGAATGGTTGTGTTAAAAAAAATAAATCAGACGTTACTCAACAGTCACTCAGTACTTGAGTAGTTTTTTCACCAAGTACTTTTTTACTTTTACTCAAGTAATTATTTGGATGACTACTTTTTACTTCTACTTGAGTCATATTATTCTGAAGTAACAGTACTTTTACTTGAGTACAGTTTTTGGCTACTCTACCCACCTCTGTTTATACTATGTCTTAGCCGTGTTTCACAAAGTGTGAATGTTCCTGTGAGGCATGAATGGATGCTGCTCATGTGGGTTTGACGCTGATAACAAACGCTGGCCTTGCTGTGTGTTGTCCAGCTGTTGGAGCGGGACAGTTCTCAGGCGCTCCTGAGGAGCATGTCCCCTCTGTTCCAGGCTGGAGGCCCGTCCTCCTTCACCCAGCTGCTGTCCAGCGTGTCCAGCCTCTTCTGTGGATATCCAGAGGGAGGGGGCTCCAGGGTCCTGTCCTTCAACTGGTATGAAGACAACAACTATAAGGTGTTTCTGGGGGTCAACGGCAGCAAGAGCCACAACTACGTCTATGACGACACTGCCAGTAAGTAGAGAAGTCTTGAATTACAAATAGCCTATAATCTTTCATAGACTGTGCAGGATGCTCTCTAGTGCATACTGATTTGATGTCGTGCTGTTATCAGTTGATAGTATAAGATTTTTCCAGCTGTTTGTGGAGGATATATTTTTGTACTTAATAACAATCTATAAGACTCTTTTCTCTTTTCTGAGATCACAAAGCCCCTTGATCGCAGCACATGATATTCAGTTGATTGTATTTGCCCAGCCGCTATGGCGCAAGAAATGTTTGCATTTATTTCTGAGAAGACCTAAAAGTTTTAAAATAAAAACGGCATTTCTTGTAACAGCAGCGTTAAAGGTCTGCGTGTAAGCTGTTTTAATCTTTATCTCTGTTGTCACGAGGGAACCATGAGCAGCAATAAACTGCAGCTCCACGCAGCTTCATTCAGTTAAATCTGTGAAGGCCATGTATTCACTTGTGCCTTTAATTACCTGAAGTTTTTCTAGTTGTGTGCCATGTCCGCCATGCGTTGTTCTATAGTGCAGTGCACACAAACTATATATATATAAATATATATATATATATATATATATATATATATATATATATATATATATAAATATATATATATATATATATAAATATATATATATATATATATAAATATATATATATATATATATATATATATATATATATATATATATATATATATATATATATATATATATATATATATATATATATATATATATGTATATATATATGCTCTTTTTACTTTATTTCAATTTTATTCTATTTTTTTTTTTATTTTTAACTCATGCCAATGCACCAAATGGAGAGTGCTCCCAATCTCATTGTGTACTGGATGTACAATGACAATAAAAGGCTTTACTTTACTATAGTATGGTGTTTTTTCTCCTCATATTTGTCTTGTGACTGCAGAACATATTCAAAGCCCAGTTAGAATAGGTACGCATTGCAAAAATGGAAAATAGCCATGATTTCAAGGATGTGGTTATTACATAAGGACACAGTTTTCTGCATAAAGAGATAAAGAAACAGAGTTTACAGAGTGTTGATTCTCAAGGATATTTTTCCACATTTAGGGATTTTTTTCTTTGTAACTAATGACCTCAGTTTAATTAATGATATCTAATTTATAGTTGTTGGGGTGTAATTATGACTTTTTATTTGTGATTATAAAGTCTACATTCCTCTTTATTTTATCTTTTTCCAAGCTCCCTTCTGCAACGCTCTGATGCAGACCCTGGAGTCCAACCCCGTCACCAAGATTATGTGGAATTCAGTCAAGCCCCTGCTGATGGGAAAGATCCTCTTCACCCCTGACTCCCCCGCCACTCGCAAGATATTAAAGAGTGTAAGAAAGTCCAACCCTTCCCCTCGGACTCTCTCTCCGCCTCTCTAGAAGCCCCCGTTTCCTTCAGCGCCTGCAGAGAGCTGACTGCAGGAGCGGAGTGGGCCAGAGGAGTGGCCGTGGTGACGGGTGGTCTTCGGAGTGGGGGAACAGAATCGGTGCGAGGGCGAGGCATCGGAAAGACAAATAGATGTGTCACATTTTTCCTCGCACTTTACACATCACTCAGTAGGAGTTGTTTTCATGACAGCTTAGTCATATTATCTTGTCAAACCTCCCACTCAGGTGAATCCCACTGGTCAGATTAAGAATTTTAAAAAGATGTCAAAGACGCCATATTACACCATCATCACGCACTTGAACGCTGTACGTCAGGGGTGTGTTTTGCTTGGCGGGCCGGATTTGACCTATTCTTTTCTCACGGGCCGCACGCTCAAAATAACAAAAACGGTGCGAAATTTTTTTTTTCTAATTCTTTTTTTACTATTGTTATCTAATCCAATATCAATTTAGTTAATTTTAAAGGAAATATGCACTTTGTTTACACTCTAATTATGTAAAATATATTTCTTCAGGATCTTTTCTTGAAATTTCTCGTTTTTTTTTTCAAATTATGTAAGATACTTTTAATATCATTTTACAAAGATAAACAGAAACAAGTATGTTTTTTTTATATTTCGCTTTTTTATAGGACATTTAATTGAAGCAAAATCTTTCTTATTACATCTGAGAGTGTTTCTTTGTGATTTAGAGATTTTTCCAGTACAATTAAGTGTATTTATTTTTAAAAATTGGCGCGGATATTTACGGCAGGGTGCCGAAAAAGTCAGCACTTCTTTTTTAACTGTTTTACTTTGTCACTATCCTCATATTCAAAACTGAAATTCTCCAAATAAATATCTTCTATCATCTTTTTTAGCAATGATATTTTTCCTGCGAAAATACATAATAGTAGTCAGTTAATAAAAATAAACGACCGTCTACAAAGAAATAAAATCGGCAAATGCATTCTAGAAAAACTAAAAAAATGTCGAAAACTGCTCTATTTGTGGAATAACGATGGATTTGTAGAAGAAATATATTATCGGATATGCCGCGATTCATGGCAATTATTTATGCCTTCCTTTTTAGTAAATTAACATTTCGTTTTTTTGCATTGGAAACTTCTCGTGGGCCGCATGAAAATCTCTCTCGGGCCACGGGCCATACATTTGACACCCCTGCTGTACGTGAACCAGGCCAGAGTCGGGGCTTCTGTTCCATGCGAAGGAAGTTGGATGAGTGAGACAACAGTCAAGTGTTTATAGACCTGTGGAAATGTTGACATGACGAAAAAGACAAAGTCGAATAAAGCTTACTTTTATGGTTTGTGACCAGTTTTCCAGTGGGGGAAAAAAAGGCTTAGAGGGTTTATTGGTGGTTTGGAGGGGTATGCAGTTAAATCCACAGCAGGCTCAGCTGGAGGTTAAGAGGTGCTGGTGTGGAGTGGAGAGGGAGACCTGGGTGGGAGTGGATTTGTTTGCTTGCACTTGGAGGGGAAGTTTTGAGGCTGAAGTGCCGGAGCTTGTGAGGCGAGGAAGAGACAAGTGCTTGTTTTGCATGTTTTTTAAAATCTTTTTTTGACTCTTTTACTCATGTTAGCCACTGGGGGGCAGAACGACCTGGAAGGGTGGAAGAGGGAGCTCCGGGTATTTATACAGCTGCCGAAATACCTGGAGACAAAGATCTTTCCCCCTCATGACCATCAGTGACTCATGACAACTCAACTCCATTTATTATTAAAATGCTTCACTTTCAATGTGCTGCATTAAGTTATCAAGATTTTTACACACATGATTGCATTTGCTGTCCTTTGTATCTACAACATCATTGTGAACAGATTTATCCTTCGTTGGTGCCTCTTATGTGTCCTTGAGTGTTTTTCCTGCAACACTGTGACACATAACTGGAATTCACATATAATATAAGCCGTTTACCTTCAGATTCCTCGTACCTCATGCTTAGGCTCTTTATTGTGAGGAAGTGAGGAATTTGGTCGGTTGCTGCTAAAAGGCCCTGGAAAGCATTTAATGAAAGGTTATTATGCAACACATGCTGGGTGTACTTTAACTTTATTTGAAGAGCTTTTTAATTTCTTCTTCTGCAAATGGCATTTGCCGAAAATTCCTTGATTCGACATTTCTTGCTATCAGTGTGACATTTCACTAAATTACCAAACTCAGCATCATCTTTTTTCTTTTTAACCACCAGTTGCTTTTATTTCTTTTTATTCCTGACCACTTCAGCTTCCTCTCAAGTGTGTTCAACCCCCCGTACCCACCAACAGGAGACAGACTGTATGGTCTCAAAAACCTTTGAAAAATGGAGAAGGGGGAATTGGTGTCCATCTAATCTATTAAATCCTGGGCTTTAAAGCGTCAGAGCTGTAGAAAGTAAAACATTTTCATCCCAGGAAAATGGATAATTGGTATAATGATAGTCAAAGTAGTCGTTTCCCCCTCAATTAGTTACCAACTTAACTGTTAAGTGGTTTGCTTGAAGTTCCTTGGTATCCTGCCTGTCCACTCCAGTGCTGTTTTAGGAACTAAGTCGATTACAGTACATGTTGATTCGGTGTCCTCTTTTCTGGCACAATGCTTTGGATTTGTTCAACTTTGATGAAAAGCGTGTGTGTATTTGTGAATCCAGGCCAACACGACCTTCGAGGAGCTGGAGAGGCTGCAGAACATGGGCAAGGCCTGGGAGGAGGTGCGGACTCAGCTCTGGGATTTCTTCAACAGCAGTGTCCAGATGAACATGATCCGGGTACGGAGCTCTCACACACACCGACACACCGATGCTCCGTACAACACACGTACAACACACGTACAACACACATCCAACAGACGTACAACACATGTACAACACACGTACAACACACGTACAACACACGTCCAACACACGTACAACACACGTACAACACACGTACAACACACGTCCAACACACGTACAACACACGTACAACACACGTCCAACACACGTACAACACACGTACAACACACGTCCAACACACGTCCAACACACGTACAACACACGTACAACACACGTACAACACACGACCGACACACGACCGACACACGTACGACACACGTACAACACACGTACAACACACGTACAACACACGTACAACACACGTACGACACACGTACAACACACGACCGACACACGACCGACACACGTACGACACACGTACAACACACGTACAACACTCGTACAACACTCGTACAACACACGTACTACACACGTGCAACACACGTCCAACACACGTACAACACTCGTACAACACACGTACGACACACGTACTACACACGTACGACACACGTACGACACACGTACGACACACGTACGACACACGTACAACACACGTACAACACACGTACAACACACGTACAACTCACGTCCAACACACGTACAACACACGTACAACACACGTCCAACACACGTCCAACACACGAACAACACACGTCCAACACACGCACAACACACGTACAACACACGTACAACACACGTACAACACACGTACAACACACGTACAACACACGTACAACACACGTACAACACACGTACAACACACGCACAACACACGTACAACACACGCACAACACACGCACAACACACGCACAACACACGCACAACACACGTACAACACACGTACAACACACGTACAACACACGTACAACACACGTACAACACACGTACAACACACGTACAACACACGTACAACACTGTGTGTCCGGGCAGATGTCAAGAATAAGAGATTATTAACCCTTGTGCTGTCTTTGGGTCAAGGGAGGGTGAAGGGAGAAAAGAAGGAATGAAGGAAGGGAGAAAAGATGGAAGGAAGGAAATATGGAAGGAAGGGAGAAAGGAGAAAAGAAGGAAAGAAGGAAGGAAGTAGGAGAGGGAGTAAGGAAGAGAGAAAAGATGGAAGGAAGGGAGAAAGGAGAAAAGACGGAAAGAAGGAAGGAAGTAGGAGAGGGAGTAACAAAGGGAGAAAAGATGGAAGGAAGTAGGGAAGTAGGAAAGGGAGTAAGGAAGGGAGAAAAGATAGAAGGGAGAAAAGATAGAAGGGAGGAAAGAATGAAGGGAGGAAAGAAGGAAGGAAGGGAGAAAGGAGAAAAGAAGGAAAGAAGGAAGGAAGTAGGAGAGGGAGTAAGGAAGGGAGAAAAGATGGAAGGGAGGGAGAAAGGAAGGAAAGAAGGGAGAAAAGGAAAGAAGGGAGAAAGGAAGGAAAGAAAAGGAAAGAAACAAGGGAGGGAAGAAGGAAGGAATGGAGAAAGTAAGGAAAGAAGGAAGGAAAAGCAAAGAAGGTAATAAATGAACGAATGACGGAAGGGAGGTAGGAAGAAAAAGGAGGAAAAAAGGAGGAAAAGAGGAAAGGAAGGAGAGAGCAGGAGGAAAGAAGGATAGAAGGATTGGGTCATTTTGACCCAAACACAGCACAAGGGTTAAAATATTATCTCTTTCCAACAAGACTCCACAGAAAACCCTGAATAGTTTTTAACTAAACTCCTACATTACTGGAGTTCCTCAGGGGTTCAGTCCACTTGACTAATATTCTTTGTTAGAGGACGGATCCAAAATACCAAGGAATCCGGGCTCGGTCGATTAAAAGGAAATCCAAGGGAGGGTGCTCTGTGGGGATGGTTTTGGATGCACACGGACTAAAGGCTTTTGGGGAGGAAGCTTTGGCTTCTTTAATGATGAGCAATGATGAATAACTGGAAAATACTCACTTTGGTTTTACACTCCCTTCATCACTTCTCTGGCTTTATCTACAACAAATGGAATAAAACAATGAAACATGCATCCATACATTATTCATTATTTATCTTCTCGGGGTCTCGGGGGCCCGCTGGAACATATCCCAACTCTCTTTAAGTCAAAATGCGCTGGAGACGTTTTCAGTCCATCGTAAGGAATAAAACGTAATCGACAGGTAATCTGGTTTTTGCCGAGTTTTAAGATGATCACAATACAACCTCAAATGAAAAATAGTGCACGCCATATACTGCACCGTGTCATTATTTATTGAACACAAACCAAACCAAAATGCAAAAAATGCTTTCGTTGTCAAATAAAAAGTGAAAAAGAAAAAAAATCCAATCTAGTTTGGATAGGGAGTGTCAGGAATAAATGGGGGAGCGTGAAAACTTAGAAGAATATTAATACAATTGATTTAATGTGCGGAAGAATGGGGGCAAGAGAAAAAGATGTTCCCATGGGAACCTTTTCCAGGATACAGAGAAGATCCTTTCCTCCCTTTCAGTCGCAGTCACCAGGGGATCTACTGTATATAGGGGTGGGTATTGGGAAGGACCTCACGATACGATACGCATCACGATACTTGAGCCACGATACGATACGCATTGCGATATCCCGATTATGCGATATCCCGATTATTATATTCTACATAGTTCACCAAAAATTTTAAAAATGCATTACACATCTTAAAATCAAGTTGTATATATGTACATCAGATGATAGTGATGGATCTTAAAATCTGAGTTGCACGTTCATCAGATTATAGTGACAATTCATGATAAAACAATGTTTTATTATAACTATACAAGCTAAAGTTACAACATATTTGTATATGTTTTTCATATTATTTACATCATATGAAATTAACATTAAATTTAGTATGAGGTTGCTTTAATTATGTGGCAAATGATAATAAACACAAAAAAGATGGGTACTAAAACCAAGGACAGGCACAGTGATCAGTCAGTATAGATATAAATCCATAAATAAATAAACCTCTGTCCATTATTTTTCATTTTTTAAGGACAGGCAATTGTGTTATATAAAAAAATTAATTATAAAATGAAATAAAACCTGAGCTCAGTGCAGGGCCCTCCCAGGGTTGGTAGAGAGTGGCAATGCCCAGGACTGTCACTTAGGTAGGAGCACTGGGTGATATAATGGGAAAAAAATCGGGGATAAAAAATAAATAAATAAAAAAATAAAAAATAAAAATCGATATTCAAATTTTGAATATCGATATTGAATCGGCTGGAAAAGTATCGCGATATATTGCCATATCGATATTTTTGCCCACCCTATAAGTGCATTTATGACAGATATGTTTATTATTGGATTTTGAGGGCCTATTTTTTATGTTACCTTGTCATTTTGGGGTGAGGCTTGAGCGCTCAACAGTTCTGTTTGGTCAACGTTAGGCTCCAGCAGATTCTAAATAGGAATAAGCAAGTAAAGACGAAGGATGGATTGAAACAATAATGTCTTTTTAATCTGTAAAACAGATTAAAAACAACTAAAGATCCTCAGCATAATAGAAATGTGCAGCATTAACAGATTTTAAGTGAATTCAACCGAAGTGCACCTCTTACATAAACATTTACTGAAATTATACTGATTCTAACTGATAAACCGCTATGAACAACTGGCGGTTAGCTTGATGCTAACGTAACATGGAAAATCCCATTGACATGCTAACGCGTTAGCATCGCTCCCGTTTTTTTACGTTTTCCTCCCAAACTATCATCGAATTCTGAACACCATCAGAGGTAAATTAACATAAAAGGTAAGTATTACTCACAGACATATGCTCTTTAGGGTTCAGCAGAGAAAAAACAAGTTTAGGGAAAACAACAGCTTTGCTTAACGGCTTTCTTCAGTAGACAAGAAACTACGGCAAGTCTACATGGACAAAAAACACAGCACGGTCTACAGATCTACTAATCTACAGACTCTATGGAAGGGCAGCACACAGCCTTTTCAACTCACTTTAAAATCTCTGCTTACACTTCAGATGACCCTTTCTATTGGGATAGAATAAGCTCCAAGTAGGTTTGGCTTTTTCACCTGTCTCTTCAGTCCCGGTTCCAAACCCATACGGCAAACAACGATACCTGCAGGCCTCCCCAGCTATTCCAAATTGATATGAATCTGCACATACCAGAATATGTCCAGCTCTCTTGCCTCTGAATCAAGAGAAGCTTAGACAGCATCCACGTTCCTAAGCGATAACCGATAGATCAGCCCACAAGAGTCCACAGCAATGACTGAGCTCTTGGTGACGTAGCTCCGGGACTCGCCTGCAGCTGTTGTCCCATAAAAACACTCCCTCGTCTGCTCTGACGTTGGTGATAATGATGATTGACGCCGTGATTCTTTTCTAAGATATTTCAGTTTAATGATAATTTGTGATTTATTCCTGTGGATGCCTCTCTTGAGGACTGTTTCAACAACTGTATGGTAGTTCTGTGGAAATGCAGACACCCAGGGCTGAACTTGTGTATTAGCTCCTTCCCAAAGCCTCCGGGAAGTCAAGGTGATGAGCTTTGATTGCAATGTGCTGCTTGCGTTGCTCAAGGGATTTTCAGTGAATGAATTGCTTTGTAGCATCTGTTTGAATCTTTAATATGTGCAATATGTTAAAATAAATCCTGTTTACAACTCAAAAGGGCATTTTCATTGTCATCAACATGTTATACAGCCAACATATGAACATAGTATTTGGGTTAACGTTAACGCTGGTCTCTGTTGCTGCAGGACACCCTGAAGAACCCGACTGTGACGCACTTCATAGATGAAAGTCTGGTGGAAACGAACTTTACCACCAAAGATATTATTAACTTTCTACACAATGGGCTGGAGGAAGAGAGGGAGGCCGGCATGCCAAACTTTGACTGGAGGAACATCTTTAACATCACCGACCAGATCATCCGCATGTTCAACCAATATGGAGAGGTGAGCAGCCTTTTCCTGTTGCTGTGATGTCCAACGATTCCCATCTGCCAAATCGTTCAAATTCACAGGACTTTCTTTTATTTTTGAACACTAACTTTTTAATCTTGAGGAGCGAGCGTACAGTCCTGCAGGTCTAGGGTTGCCACCTTTCAGAAATAGAAATAAGGGACGCCCTGATTTAAAAAAAAAGCCCCAAAACTTCTAAACTGAATAAAAATGTGTTTATTTTATATGAAAAAACAAAATGCTTTGATTTAAAGTTTAAAGTGCTTTAATAGCTTTGAACTTGCATGACTGTACAGACAGACAACCATACTAGCAACTGAAATAGCATCCTATGCTACGTATATCCACATCAGCCCAGATGTATAATATAGATACAGGTGAAGAATATGGTGTAAAAGTTAATTTATTTCAATAATTCAACTAGAATATGGTGTAAAAGTTAATTTATTTCAATAATTCAACTAGAATATGTTGTAAAAGTTAATTTATTTCAATAATTCAACTAGAATATGGTGTAAAAGTTAATTTATTTCAATAATTCAACTAGAATATGGTGTAAAAGTTAATTTATTTCAATAATTCAACTAGAATATTGTGTAAAAGTTAATTTATTTAAATAATTCAACTAGAATATGGTGTAAAAGTTAATTTATTTCAATAATTCAACTAGAATATGGTGTAAAAGTTAATTTATTTCAATAATTCAACTAGAATATGGTGTAAAAGTTAATTTATTTCAATAATTCAGCTAGAATATGGTGTAAAGGTTAATTTATTTCAATAATTCAACTAGAATATGGTGTAAAAGTTAATTTATTTCAATAATTCAACTAGAATATTGTGTAAAAGTTAATTTATTTCAATAATTCAACTAGAATATGGTGTAAAAGTTAATTTATTTCAATAATTCAACTAGAATATGGTGTAAAAGTTAACTTATTTCAATAATTCAACTAGAATATGGTGTAAAAGTTAACTTATTTCAATAATTCAACTAGAATATGGTGTAAAAGTTAATTTATTTCAATAATTCAGCTAGAATATGGTGTAAAGGTTAATTTATTTCAATAATTCAGCTAGAATATGGTGTAAAGGTTAATTTATTTCAATAATTCAGCTAGAATATGGTGTAAAGGTTAATTTATTTCAATAATTCAGCTAGAATATGGTGTAAAGGTTAATTTATTTCAATAATTCAGCTAGAATATGGTGTAAAAGTTAATTTATTTCAATAATTCAACTAGAATATGGTGTAAAAGTTAATGAAAATACGGTACAAATCGTGTCCCGTATTAGTTCAATACGGGACGCAACATTTTTTTCTCAAATAAAGGACAATTCTGTATTTTACGGGACGGGTGGCAACCCTATGCAGGTCTGCTCTCTGCAGATTGCAGCCAGGCATCTTTGAGATCAACTAAACCACTTAGCGCAGCTTTGCAGCCGCTTTCCTGTCCGTCGGCCTGAAAGGTGGAGGGAACAAGTGTGCTGTCACCTCCTTCCCTTGTTTCTATTGTGGAGCCGGTGATAGAGTGGAGAGTAGGTGGGAATGAGTCACCCTCCTCATGAGCTCGCTGCTGTTTTAGTGTACGGCTCGCCATTAAAGGGGGCCCCTCTGCATCTATATAAAAGAGAGTAAATCACTCCATCCTTCATGCCTTTCATCTCTCCTCTTTGGTCTGATTTAAAAGGGGGGGCAATGGTGGTGGTTTTGCAAAAGAAGCATATCATTGCAGGAAGCTCAATCTGTCTTTTGTCTCCAAGTTCAGTGCCAAGACCCTTCAGAGCCCCACAAACAAACCCGGCCAATTTAACCAATTAGATCTAGCTGTCAGCTTGAATTGGGCCGGGTTGAATGGCTGCTGCAGTTAGCACCCGGTTCTGCCAGTCTGTCAGGGGCTCTGCTTCCCACACTCCAGTCCCGCTGGAACATGTGTAACCCGCCAGTCTCTTTCTCCTCAGCTCATCTCTAAGAGAGCATTATTGCTCTGTGAACGTATATATTCCCTTATGGAAAATACCGAATGGGAGACGGATGCAAAGAGGCAGTCTGAGGGATCTGTACAGCAATGTGAATGAAGAATTAGACACAGCGTCTCTGGGGGTGTTGGGGGGTTGCTGTGTGAAAGTTGCGTGAAGGATGGGCTTTTCACATGGCACTCATGCACTTTTAATAGCGATTGTATGTGAGAAAATGACACCGGCTGGAGTTGCGTTCTTTCGTGTTCTGGTGCAAGAGCGTTTTTTTTCGTACAGTTTGAATGTTTGTATTTATCTCACACGGATGAATGTGCTCGCTCAAGTTTCCTTGACAAAATGCACTTATGCCGGAAGAACGCTGTCCTGTCAGCGGAGCTGCGTATTTTTCTCATCCCAAAACAACATCTGAATTCACTAGGGTTGCCACCCGTCCCGTAAAATACGGAATTGTCCTTTATTTGAGAAAAAAATGTTGTGTCCCGTATTGAACTAATAGGGGACACGCTTTGTACCGTATTTTCATTAACTTTTACACCATATTCTAGTTGAATTATTAAAATAAGTTAACTTTTACACCATATTCTAGTTGAATTATTGAAATAAATTAACTTTTACACCATATTCTAGTTGAATTATTGAAATAAATTAACTTTTACACCATATTCTAGTTGATTTATTGAAATAAATTAACTTTTACACCATATTCTAGTTGATTTATTGAAATAAGTTAACTTTTACACCATATTCTAGTTGAATTATTGAAATAAATTAACTTTTACACCATATTCTAGTTGATTTATTGAAATAAATTAACTTTTACACCATGTTCTAGTTGAATTATTGAAATAAGTTAACTTTTACACCATATTCTAGTTCAATTATTGAAATAAATTAACTTTTACACCATATTCTAGTTGAATTATTGAAATAAATTAACTTTTACACCATATTCTTCATCTGTAGGCTATATTATACATCTGGGCTGATGTGGACATACATAGCATAGGAGGATAGGAGGATAGGAGGACTAGTACGGTTGTCTGTCTGTACAGTCATGCAAGTTCAATGCTATTAAAGCACTTTAAACTTTAAATCAAAGCATTTAGTTTTTTCATATAAAATAAACACATTTTTATTCAGTTTAGAAGTTTTGGGGCTTTTTTTTGGCTCCTGCGCTGCTGAAATCAGGGCGTCCCTTATTTCTATTTCTGAAAGGTGGCAACCCTAGAATTCACGTACATGCGTATTTTATTTAATTATTTATTTATTATTTATTTATTATTATTTATTTATTTAATTAATTTTAAAATAGGAGTTTGCATGTTCTCCCCGTGCTTGCGTGGGTTTTCTCCGGGTTTCCTCCCACAGTCCAAAAATATGCATGCTAGGTTAATTGGTGATTCTAAATTGCCCGTAGGTGTGAGTGTGAGTATGTCTGGTTGTTTGTCTGTATATGTGGCCCTGCGATCGACTGGTGACCTGTCCAGGGTGTACCCCCTGCCTCTCGCCTGAAAATAGCTGGGATAGGCTCCAGCAGACGAAGAAGAAGAGTTTGTGGTACACGAAGAATTTTTGAAGACAGGTCATCATTAGATTGAAAGGATTAAAAAGAAATACACCAGAGAGAGGTCGGTAACATTGCAGATGCTCAAATCAACAATTCGGTATGCTCCTAAAAGGAAAGATGACAAATCACAACATCCTCATGATTAGAAAATACAGACTAGTTTACCTCAACTACAAAAACAATATAAAAAGCAAGCTGAGTAGTCAAGTAAGATACTTTTAGAAAATTAAAGTGGGATTCATGCGTGCCACGATGCTGGAGGCAGTAAGGATAGGCTCAGGATCCAAAACAGAGCACATCATCTGTCAAATATGGTGGAGACAATGTGTGACTGTCTCTGAAACTGGGTCACTAGCGTTTATTGATGAGGTGACTGCTGAGAAAAGTCACTGGATGAATTCTGAAGTGCATGTCGAACACGGATGAAATACAGATATAGAAATCCACGAGTGCCAGCCGTTGACTTTACGACATTTACATCCAAACGGAAAGCTTTAGGTCTACAATTATAACCCTAAATAAAACATGTCAATCAGAAAAATACATGGTCTTCTATTTCTTTGCAAATGGTATGAACCCGAGCTAGTTCGCCTTTCTTTTCCCGTTAACTTCACTTTATCTGTCAATATACTTCCAATCTTTTAATAAAGATCCTGCATTGAGGATACCAATCAATGAAGAGTTCCAGCTTTTATTTCCTAAAATGCTTTAAGTTTGTTTTAGCAGCATGCAGAATGTGTGCAGCATGTGATTTTACTTTTTTACATGACACCACTTTAATTATCCCAGATATCTTGACCCTTTCAGTGATATTATGTACTATAAAAGGAGAAATATCTCTGTCCCTTCCAATATCGTTTTAAGGCACTTGAATGATTTTGTCCCATATTTTTTGGCAAAGCGCAATCCATCTTTGCTCCAGTCTTGGATACTGATTTAGGATATTATTATCATTAAAATCCCCTGTTTTAACTATCATTGTTCACTGATTCAGACACTGAATTCGTTGCAAAAATAGGTGGATGAATACAATTTACACCCTTGAAATGACAAACTATGAAAAATCTCAGGTTTATACTGCCTGTAACACATGTTTTTATTTTTTTTGCATTTTCCATATTGTTCCAACTTATTCTGCTTCAGGGTTGCATATTCTTATTAAAATATTTTTTTAGTCTCTGATGATTAAGGGATTATCTAAAACAATGGTTGTAATTCATTACATTTGTAACCGTCTTAACTTCAAGTGTAAAATCTCCTTGATTGTTTCATTACTGTGTGACTGTGACGGTTTATGTGCCCACATCTAAACCCTTCATCACTGCTTAAAAAAGGCCCAATTAACCCAAAGTAGATGTAAAAAAAAGCTGATAATAAAAAAAAAAGTGTTTTCCTGCTGTCTGAATACTATATCTGCCCAGTCTAACAAACTTGGAAATGAGGCCACCAAACCCACAGATGTCTTTTCTCCCCGTCTGTTTCCAGTGCATTAACCTGGACAAGTTTGTTGCCTCCGCGGACGAGACCCAGATGATCCATCAGGCGTTGTACCTGCTGGAGGAGAACAAGTATTGGGCGGGCTTGGTCTTCATGGACATGTACCCCTGGACCACATCGGTTCCCCCGCATGTCAACTACAAGATCCGCATGGACATCGATGCAGTAGAGCGGACCAACAAGATTAAAGACCGGTTAGTAACAATTGTTTTGGGTGGAGCCTTTTCCGGACAGATAGGGCCAATCCCAATACACCCCCTACTTTCTACCACTACCCCTCCCTCACTACCCCTAATAAAGAAGCCACAGATTTTAGGGCACTTGAAATCTTCCCAGGGCCCTGTCCCAATACTCCCACTACTCCTACTTTCAGCACCACCCCTAAAATCAGGAAGCTGAGAGCCAAAAGCTGTTTTAATTTCAGCTGTAGCGATGTTAATATGCTACTTTATTAAGTTTTAATATTTTTTCAGGCGTAAAAGTAACCGTTAAGATCCCCAACCTGGGCTCAGTTTATCCAAATAATGCCTGTTAGGAAATTTGATCTGATGTTTTCGGCGATGATAAGTGCCGCCGGCCCCGGGGCGCAGCAGCAGCAGCAGCAGCTCACGTACAGACGTGATCGCCAGGTCAACCTGCGCCGTCGTCCTGGGGAGAAACCTGCAGCTCTGTGGAGAATTACCTCTGGCTGAAATAAATCATTTAGGAAGATAAATGTTGGTTTAATAGATGAAATCTAACAGTTGTAGCTACGCCTGTTAAGAAATTTGCTCAGAAAATTTCGGGATTTCTGCCTTCCTGCCGGCTCCGGAGCTGATTTATGGTTCTGCGTTAAATCGACGCAGAGCCTACGGCGTAGGGTACGGCGTACGGCGCGCGTCGCCACGTAACCTACGCCGTAGGCTCTGCGTTGGTGTAACGCGGAACCATAAATCAGCCTTTATTCTGGCGAGGTTTGAAAAAGACTTTGCAACAACGGGCAAACGAGTGATTATGTACATTCACTGAGTGAATATTATGAAAGTAAAATATATATTTCTCGCTAGAAATGTAATCAAAACGCATTTTTATGCAGAAAGTAACTCAAAATATTGATTTTATTCACTAAAAAATAAGAAATGTCCGCTATGTTTTTTTTTTTTATTCAGTCCGCAAATGACGACGAAAAGCATTCTGGGAAATTTTTCTGGTTCACCTAGGGTGCAACCGAAAACCCTCAATCCGTAGGGACACATTCATAGCCACTACACTACTTTTCTTCACTACCCCTAGGTGAAAAGAGGAATTGGGACACCACTACCCTCACGGGAACGCGCAAAATTTAGGGGTAGGGCTGAAAACTAGGGGTAGTGGGAGTACTGGGACAGGGTCTTACTCCACCTTTGTGGCTCATTAACTATATGATAACTTTTACCTTAAATTAAACAAAAAACACTCTTGATTTAAGACTTCCACTGAGATTTCTGCTCCTTTTTATCATAAAATAAGTCATAATTACAGTAAAATTGGAGGAATGACACAAAAGAAAAAGATATCTTTCTTTTAGATTGAACTTTAACAGACTGGTTTACATGTGCAGCGTATTGGAAGGAGGTGGGTAAGGTTTAAACCTGCAAATACCCTTGAACGCCTACCTTTTTACTATTTTTATTTTGTTACTGCCACATTAATTAGACACTTTATATGGATTTGTCACATGCCTCAGAAAAAAAGGTAAAATCCTCTCCTGCTGGCTTCACGGGGTCCTCCCAAGTTTATTGGTGGTTCCACATTAACTAATTACCTGCTCTTTAATCCTCCCATGCGCGCCACTTACATGCATTTTCCTTTCTCTTTGATCTCCCGTTCATAAACAGACAGTATGTCAATAGCTTCTGGTGCGCACAAGCGCTTTTAGCTGTTTACAGCCACACCAACAGGCTGTAATGGACCCGGTGGGAGCGCTGCCTCTATACAATTAAATAATCAGATTGTAACAGAGCTATGAGGCAGACTCATCCGCTTAAGTGGGGCAATGTACATGTGGTGTATACGGCTTAAGAGGTTCTGCCTTCAAGATGTTTTATCGTTACAAGAACTTAAATCAAGAGCATGGTTGGGTTTATTTAATTCAGCAGAACCACATACAGTAGATTAAATCACTCGTCTGCAGTACTGGAGTTGAGGGGGGATGAGGGGGGGTGGCATCCCCCCTGAAATATAAACGGTCAAAATCATCCCCCCCTGTAAAACTGCCATCCCCCCTTTCCATCCCTTATGTCATTTCAGCAATTAATGTGGTTTTACTGCTATTTCAACATTTAGAGTCATCACAAAATAACTTATTTGACAATTTTCACCTGTTTCAAGTAAATTTTCACTTGAAATAAGTAGAAAAATCTGCCAGTGGGACAAGATTTATCTTCTCATTACAAGCAAAAAAATCTTGTTCCACTGGCAGATTTTTCTACTTATTTCAAAATGAAAATTGTTGTTTTTTTCCAGTGATGAGTCTTGTTTTAACTGTAATGAGTTTTTTTTTACTAAAATGAGACATTTTAACCAAGGTGTCAAAAGTATTGACATTCATTACTCAGGTAGAAGTATAGATACTAGAGTTTAAAAATACTGTAGATTGAAGTATCAACTCAAGTCTTTTACTCAAGTAAAAGTATAAAAGTACTGGTTTCAAAACTACTTAAAGTATAAAAGTAAAAGTAATGTAAGGGGGGAAAAAGCCATTAAGGACAAAAGCCATTGAAAATGAATGCATCTTAGTATAATGCAGATATATTAAAGAAGCATATATGTGTACTATTGAGCATTAACATGTGTTTCAGAGAGCAGCAGATATGATGACTAGTTGCATATAAGTATTTGTAATGGTGCAAAAAGTCAAACTTCAGAGGCATGTTATCATTTATCCTAACCTTAATTGGAATGTACATCCAAGTTTAGTTGCAGGAATCTGAGGGAACGGATGTAAGAACAAAACTGGACAAGAACATCTGAAACAACCACAACCAAATTCACTCTATCCGGATGGAGCAATTTAACTGGATAGTTTTTTTTAAAGGCCGAAATGAAATAGAGTAACAAGGCTGTTTTTAAAATGTAAGGAGTAAAAAGTACAGATAATTGTGTGAAAATGTAAGGAGTAAAAGTAAAAAGTCGTCTGAAAAATAATTACTCCAGTGAAGTATAGATAACCAAAATTTCTACTTAAGAAAGGTAACAAAGTATTTGTACTTCGCTACTTGACACCTCTGATTTTACCTAGAAATAAGACAGATATTCTTGTTAGGATTTTAAGTTTTTGCAGTTTTTTTTTTACTTATCCTGTGAAGGACAGAGTCATATTGATAAGTTCAGAAAACTGTTTTTTATTTTTGTGTTTTGATGTATTTGATGTAAGCCCAGTGGATATTTAAAGCTTACAGAAGGCTGCATTTAACTGAATTTAACATTTTACTCCTGCAGTATTTCTGCAGGTGTTTTGGTCAGTGCTATTATTTGTAATATATTATATTATTTGTAATCAGCACAAATTATCTGTCCACCATCCCCCCTGATTTTTTTTTACAACTCGAGTACTGCTCGTCTGTGTAACTCTTTGAGGGGTGAATGAGTTAGAAATGATCCGTCATTTCCTCCTTCGTGTGGTCCTGCAGGTACTGGGACCCCGGGCCCCGAGCAGACCCCGTGGAGGACCAGCGGTACATCTGGGGTGGCTTCGCTTACCTGCAGGACATGATCGAACACGGGATCATCAAGCTTCACACGGGCAACGACTGGCCGCTCGGGGTCTACGTCCAGCAGATGCCATACCCTTGCTATGTGGACGACCTGTGAGTGGAGCTGCAGAGGAAGCAGAATTTATTTATTTTTTTTATTGTTGGCTTTGTCTCGAACACAACAAAACCCAATCAAATTAAAAGCATCAAAATATAAAAAAAGCAGAACAATTTGACAGTCTCATTCAAAAATAAAACACACAGCAAAACAATGTGTTGGAGAGGGAACAGGAGGAAGCAGAACGCTTATTTAGTCCTGTCCCTTCCTCACAATATTACGACGGAGTATTAGGGCCAAACTAAGACAAAAAAAATTTGGAAATTACGAGAATAAAGTCATAATATAATGAGAATAAAGTCGTAAAATTACGAGAATAAAGTCGTGATGTTGTGAGAATAAAGTCGTAATAGAATAAAGTCGTAATATTACGAGAATAAAGTCGTAAAATTACGAGAATAAAGTCGTAATGTTGCGAGAATAAAGTTGTAACATTACGAGAATAAAGTTGTAATGTTGCGAGAATAAAGTCGTAATATTATGAGAATAAAGTCGTAATATTATGAGAATAAAGTCGTAATATTACGAGAATAAAGTCGTAAAATTCAGAGAATAAAGTTGTGACATTACGAGAATAAAGTCGTAATGAATAAAGTGGTAATTTATGAGAATAAAGTCATAATATTATGAAAATAAAGTGGTAATTTATGAGAACTCTAACAGGAAGAGCATCTTCTCCCTGTGTTAAAATGAAGAATATTGAGCATCTTGTGAAGTTATATTTATATATTTATAATATATTACAACTTTATTCTCGTAATATTACGACTTTATTCTCGTAATATTATGACTTTATTCTCATAATTTTACGACTTTATTCTCATTACATTATGACTTTATTCTCGTAATTTCCTTTTTTTGTTTTTTTGTTTGGCCCTAATACTCCGTCGTACAATATCATATCATATATAACCTATAAAAATTTAATAAAATTAAAAGAAAAGAAAAGAAAGAAAAGAAAAGAAAAGAAGGAAAAGACAAAATAACAAAAAATAAATACAACACAAACAACCAATAAGCAATATCAGTAATTATAATCATAATTGAACCGGTCTCCTACAATATCCTAAATTCAAGATTCCAATCTCCCAGTCACCTCTACAATGATCCACGAACAGCCTTGAATGCAGGCAGTTATATTTGTATCGTATATAATCCATCCACAATGAACAAAATAATAATCAAAGGTATGTAAGGTAAATTACTTTCTTTAGAGGTCCTCATTTTTATACTTGTCAAGAATTGCTTTGTATGTGTTTTTAAACTGTATAGAGTTAGTGCTATGTTTGATTTCATCATCCAGACCATTCCACAAAGTTCCCCCACAGACTGATATGCACATGGTTTTAAGAGTAGTGCATACACATGGTTGTTTAAAATGTAATTTTCCTCTTAGAATATATTGTCCTTCTTTAGCTTGAAACATTTTTTGAATGTTTTCAGGCAGTGTATTATTTCTTGCTTTGAACATTATTATTGCTGTTCTAACTTTCCCTAGGTCCACAAATTTCAAAGTCTGTAATTTAAGAAATAGAGGATTGGTGTGATCAAGATACCCAGCATGATTTATTATCCTTACTGCTATGAGAATGAAATGAATCCCTGTTTATTTTAATGGATACAGGCAATGAATGCCAGAGCTGCAAATTAAATTTAAAAGAGTTAATAAAACAAGTTAAATGCAGTAGTATGCACAACATTTAAAAAACGTTCTTTTGAATGTCTCCTGAGACACGAGAGTGAAAAATAATCTTCAAAGATCTCACTTGCAGCGAGTTTGTTTACATTAGATAACACTTCATTGAAGTGTAATTGGTCTTCAGTGACTGTAAATAAACCAGCGGTAAACAAGACGGTTGGTGTTTCCCACATTCTCCTTACTGATCTTCATGCTCTGTCTGGATAAAATTAGCATTTTTTTAATGAAGTCTCTGCATCCGTGTATAATATTTTCCAGCATGGATGCGGTAAATGAACATATGGAGATGAACTTGTAGGGAGGATAATGAAGGTACACGTACTGAAGTCACTACCCTCTGAGTTTTTATTGGATTATAACTCCTTTTAAAAGGATTCCATTGCACAAAAGCTGGTTTATAAATGAGCCTAATAATAATTGTAGAAGTCTGATGTTGCTTTTATATGCCCCTCTTCACTGTAAAGCAGGGGTCACCAATCCTGGTCCTCGAGGGCCGGTGTCCTGCATGTTTTAGAGTTTTCTCTGCTTTAACCCTGTACTGTCTTTGGGTCAAAATGACCTAATTCTCCTGTCCTCCTTTCCTCCTGCTCTCTCCTTCCTCTTTCCTTCCTTCCTTCCTTCCTTCCTTCCTTCCTTCCTTCCTTCCTTCCTTCCTTCCTTCCTTCCTTCCTTCCTTCCTTCCTTCCTTCCTTCCTTCCTTGTTTTCCCTTCCTTCCTTCCTTCCTTCCTTCCTTCCTTCCTTCCTTCCTTCTGTCTTTCCTCCCTTCCTTCCTTATTTTTTCCCTTCCTTCTTTCCTCCCTTCTTTCCTCTTTTCCTTCCTTCCTTTTTCCCTTCCTCCCTTCCTTCCATCTTTTCTTCCTTCCTTCTTTTCTCCCTACCTTCCTTCTTTTCTCCCTTCCTTCCATCTTTTCTTTCTCCCTTCCTTCCTTCCTTCTTTCCTTCCTTCCTTCTTTTCTCACTTCCTTCCTTCTTTTCTCACTTCCTTCCTTCTTTTCTCCCTTCCTTCCTTCTTTCCTCCCTTCCTTCCTTCCTTCCTTCTTGTTTCCCTTCCTTCCTTCCTTCCTTCCTTCTTGTTTCCCTTCTTTCCTCCCTTCCTTCCTTTTCCCTTCCTTCCTTCCTTTTCCCTTCCTTCCTTCCTTCCTTCCTTCCTTCCTTCCTTCCTTCCTTCCTTCCTTCCTTCCTTCCTTCCTTCCTTCCTTCCTTCCTTCCTTCCTTCCTTCCTTCCTTCCTTCCTTCCTTCCTTCCTTCCTTCTTTTTTCCCTTCCTTCCTTCCTTCCTTCTTCCTTCCTCTTTCCTTCCTTCCTTCCTTCTTTTTTCACTTCCTCCCTTCCTTCCTTCTTTTTTCACTTCCTTCCTTCCTTCCTTCCTTCCTTCCTTCCTTCCTTCCTTCCTTCCTTCCTTCCTTCCTTCCTTCCTTCCTTCCTTCCTTCCTTCCTTCCTTCCTTCCTTCTTTTCTCCCTTCTTTCCTTATTTTTCCCTTCCTTCCTTCTTTCCTTCCTTCCTTCCTTCCTTCTTTCCTCCCTTCCTTCCTTCTTTTCTTCCTTCTTCCCTTCCTCCTTCCTTGACCCAAAAACAGCACAAGGGTTAACACACCTGATTCTAATTAATCATCGTCATCAGCTTGTCATTGAGGTCTGCACAATTCTCTTAACGACACAGTCACTTTTATCACGGTGCAATGAAGCAGCGAAACATGTAAAACATGCAGGACACCGGCCTTCAAGGACCAGGATTGGTGACCCCTGCAAAAGGTTATTTCATGTTGTGTTTTTGTCCCAAAATAACGAGGATCCCGTCTCATTTCTCTCCATCTTCTCCAGCTTTATGATTACTCTGAACCGCTGCTTCCCCATGTTCATGGTGCTGGCTTGGATCTTTACCGTCTCCATGACTGTGAAGAGCATCGTGCTGGAGAAGGAGCTGCGGCTCAAAGAGACGCTCAAGGCCATGGGGGTGGAGAACGGAGTCATTTGGTACACGTGGTTCATCGACAGCTTCGTAATGATGACCGCCAGCACAGCCCTGCTGACCGCCATCATCATGGTGAGGCAACAGGGACAGCAGAGGGGAAAAGATGAGAGAGGGAGCTTGCTGGAAGTTAAATAAGGGTTAAGTGTCGTTGGAGGGGGGTTTGTGTTTGGTAGGGGGTAATGTTGCCCTCTAGTGGAGGATTTGGAAAACGACACCAAGGGCTTCCACTGGCTGTGTATGTAAGTGGGAATCAGTTTTCAAAGAGGTGTCAAAAGTATTCACATTCATTACTCAGGTAGAAGTATAGATACGAGAGTTTAAAAATACTCCTGTAGAAGTTGAAGTATCAACTCAAGTTTTTTACTCAAGTAAAAGTATAAAAGTACTGGTTTCAAAACTACTTAAAGTATAAAAGTAATGTAAGGGGGAAAAAAGCCATTAAGGACAAAAGCCATTGAAAATGAATGCATCTTAGTATAATGCAAATATATTAAAGAACCATATATGTGTACTATTGAGCATTAACATGTGTTTCAGAGAGCAGGAGATATGATGACTAGTTGCCTATAAGTATTGTAATGGTGCAAAAAGTCAAACTTCAGAGGCATGTTATCATTTATCCTAACCTTTATTGGAATGTACATCAAAGTTTAATTGCAGGAATCTGAGGGAACGGATGTAAGAACAAAACTGGACAAGAACATCTGAAACAACCACAACCAAATTCACTCTATCCGGATGGAGCAATTTAACTGTATAGTTTTTTTTTAAAGGCCGAAATGAAATAGAGTAACAAGGCTGTTTTTAAAATGTAAGGAGTAAAAAGTACAGATAATTGCGTGAAAATTTAAGGAGTAAAAGTAAAAAGTCGTCTGAAAAATAATTACTCCAGTGAAGTATAGATAACCAAAATTTCTAATTAAGTAAGGTAACGAAGTATTTGTACTTCGTTACTTGACACCTCTGAAGTTAATCCTCCTTATGTGCTTTTATTTCCCTCTCAGGGTGGGAAGGTGTTGAATTACAGCAACCCCATTGTTGTTTTCTTCTTCCTGCTGACTTTTACCGTGACTACCATCATGCAATGTTTCCTGATGAGCGTGTTCTTCAGCAAGGCCAACCTGGCAGCTGCCTGCAGCGGCATCATCTACTTCACCCTCTACTTGCCCCACATCCTCTGTTTCGCCTGGCAGGACCGCATCACCAAGAACATCAAGCTGGCCGCTGTACGATTTATCTATTCATCTATCTTTTATTTATTTATTTAGGAGTATTGCACTGACTAAAAACAACTAATTGAAATTACGAAAATAAAGTCATAATAATATGAGAATAAAGTCGTAAAATTACGAGAATAAAGTCATAATGTTACGAGAATAAAGTCGTAATATTTTGAGACTAAAGTTGTAATATTACGAGAATAAAGTCGTAATATTAAATATATTATAAATATATAAATATAACTTCACAAGATGCTCAATATTTAACATTTTAACACAGGGAGAAGATGCTCTTCCTGTTAGAGTTCTCATAAATTAACACTTTATTCTTGTAATATTACGACTTTATTCTCATAAATTACAACTTTATTCTCGTAATGTTACAACTTTATTCTCGTAATGTTACGACTTTATTCTCGTAATGTTACGACTTTATTCTCGTAATGTTACGACTTTATTCTCGTAATGTTACGACTTTATTCTTGTAATATTACGACTTTATTCTCGTAATATTACGACTTTATTCTTGTAATATTACGACTTTATTCTCGTAACGTTACGACTTTATTCTTGTAACATTACGACTTTATTCTCGTAACGTTACGACTTTATTCTCGTAATGTTACGACTTTATTCTCGTAATATTACAACCTTATTTTCATAATATTACGACTTTATTCCCGCAACATTATGACTTTATTCTCGTAATTTTACGACTTTATTCTCATTATATTATGACTTTATTCTCGTAATTTTTTGTCTTAGTTTGGCCCTAATACTCCGTCGTAAAAAACAGTGCTCAAATACAATCATTAGCTTGTGCAGTGTAATTTAAACATGTAGAACCCCTACTGTCATGATGAATGTGTTTGCATATGGTCACTTTGTTCATCCCCTCTGAAACTCCAGAGCCTGCTGTCTCCGGTGGCCTTCGGCTTTGGAACCGAGTACCTGTCCCGGTATGAGGAGCAGGGTCTGGGTCTGCAGTGGAGCAACATCCAGACCAGTCCGTTAGAGAAAGACACTTACTCCTTCCTCACCTCTATCTTCATGATGATGTTTGACGCTGTCCTCTACGGCTTCCTGGCCTGGTATCTGGATAATGTGTTCCCAGGTTGGCCTATGAATATGGTTTAGATTAAGCCTGTATTCTCTTTTTCAAATCACACTAAATAATGAAGCAAATGTTTACTCTAAAAAGGACAGTACGGCATTGGACGGCCGTTCTACTTCCCACTTCAGCCATCCTACTGGCAGAGGTCGACACCGTTACACGCAGAGACGGCTGATCCAGGTTAGTCATTCGAGGAATATCATGACTGGAGGTTTGTGATCTGAATGTATGAGCAAGAAGGCATCTTATGATTAAAAGTTTCAGCAGTTGAAAAGGTCTTTCGTGCCGCTAGAAAGGTTACTACTTTTTCAAGTGACCATTTGATTCTCTTTATTCCAGTACTCCGTTGAATGTTGATAGTTTTTGATAGTTCCTCATTAAACTGATACACTTTTGTTATAACAAAAACATAAATATCCTCATAGACACTCGTAGACTCGTAGATACTAAGCAGTGTCTACTTACTCTTTATTACAGTCTAATCTATCCTCACCTTTCATATTGCAATATTGTTTGGGGGAGTACATTTACAACTACTCTCCATAAAATCTTAATTCTCCAGAACCGTTTTGTAAGACTTGCATCTCGATCTGTCTGGGATGCTACTGCTGCTCCTTTATTTAAAAATCTACAGATCCTTACTATTTATGACATCAACAGTTACCAAATATGCATTTTTCTTTACAAGATATTTTCCTCAGAAGGAAATGTTCCTGAGCACTTTAGGTCATACTTCGCTACAAACTCTCAATTTCATTCCTACTCAACACGGCAGGCCCTCGCCCTACATCCGCCTAAATGTCTGGAATCTAGAAGCCAATTTTTGTTTAGGTTTAGAGGTGTCAAAGTCTGGAATAGTTGGTACCAGATTGCTAACAATTGTAGGTCTCTATCCATTTTCAAAAGTCGCTCAAGAGAGCATTTAATTCAACAATGTAGTCAAGAAAGCTCTTGCTTTTCCCACTGTTAATGTTCTTTTGCACTTCATATTCTGTGTTGCCATTTGTTCAGCATAATCATCATATTTTCATGATCATGTCTACAGTAATTTTTTTCTTTTATTTTTTTTTATTATTTCTTTTAATTTTATTTTCATTCATGTTCTGCATGAAATTTTTATGATATATTATTTATTTTTATTTTTATGATTTTGTATCCTCATAACTATTTTGTTAACTGTTATTAGGTGGGGGCTCGTCATAAGCCTACTGGCTTGCTCGCTCCTCCCTGCACAGTTTCTTTTAACTGCACTTATTTGTGTAATGTTATTTTTTTATGTTATGTGCTAAATAAACTAAACTAAACTAAACTAAATTTGCATTTATACGTCCCGTCCAGATCCTGAGAAACCTGAGCCTGAGAACCACGAGAAGGACATGGAAGAGAGAGGCACGCCAGAGACATACACCTGTAACGGCTCAGCCAGCAGGAAAATCTGCAAGCACCAAAGCAAGAGAGAACAGATGGAGAGAGAAAAGGAGCTCCTGAAACAACAAGAGGACAGTCCAAAGCAGGAGCAGCAGGGTCAAGACCCTGGGATGGAAGGTGAGGACGTGAATGCATGTCAGGAACTAGACCGGATGTGAAGACTCTGCCGCCATCTGGTGGACGAACAGGGAAAGATCACAGCTGCATTATGGCAGCGAGTTAATGGTCTGAGGGAGAGACTTGGAAACCGTAGATGAACAGCAGGTGTTTGGATGGACCAAATATGGCCATTGTGCAAAAATGCAGGCAGTGTTTTCCAGGAATAGTTAGTATGCTGCTTCTGGAAACCATGGATAGTCACGGTCACAGTTTCTGCAAGTGCATTTGCATACAAATCGAAAAAAAAAAAAAGGATAATAAGGACGACAACATGTTCACTTCACTGATGTGGACTCTTTATGTTGCTCATGAATTGGTAAACAAATTAAGGACATAATTCATTTAGTTTCATTTCAAATCTCTAAAGCAACACCCATATGGTTGGGGGTTTTTTTTAAGATTTTTTTGGACTCTAGTGGCCCTTTAGTCAAGTTGCAGACAGAAGGGGGGTAGAGAGAGAGAATGGGGATGACATGCAGCAAAGGTGCACAGGCCGGGATTTGAACCTGTGACCACTGCAGGAGGACTGTAGCCTCAGTATACAGGACTGTCTCAGAAAATTAGAATATTGTGATAAAGTTCTTTATTTTCTGTAATGCAATTAGAAAAACAAAAATGTCATACATTCTGGATTCATTACAAATCAACTGAAATATTGCAAGCCTTTTATTATTTTTATATTGCTGATCATGGCTTACAGTTTAAAATTAAGATTCCCAGAATATTCTAATTTTCTGAGATAGGATATTTGAGTTTTCTTAAGCTGTAAGCCATGATCAGCAATATTAAAATAATAAAAGGCTTGCAATATTTCAGTTGATTTGTAATGAATCCAGAATGTATGACATTTTTGCATTAAAGAAAATAAAGGACTTTATCACAATATTCTAATTTTCTGAGACAGTCCTGTATGAGCCACTTGCTTAACTCACTGCGCCACCGAGCGGCCCCCCATATGGTTGTTTTATAATGTTAAATATCAGTTTCATTTTCATCTGAAGGAAATATTGATTATTTTGAAGTGAAATGTACCTCTTATGGTCTCTCATCACTTATAGCGGCAAAAACTCAAAATAACATAGGATACAGTTTGGTCTTTTTGCTACCGGTACAGTAGCAGAACTTGGTAATGTGTTGGGCAAGCTACTTGGAAAGTGTAGTGTGTGAGCTAAGCTAGTAGTTACTCTAACATTAAATTAAGCTTACATCAAAGCTATTACCTTCAGAAATGTAGCGGGCTAAGCTACAGCAAAATGAAAGTAACTAGTGCAACTACATCCAAGCATTTTACTAAATTGGACGAACTTTGAACCATTTTTTTGGTAGTTATTTGCACCTTTTAGCAATTTATATATTTCAAAATTGTAGCTTTCTTGGTGTTAGCTGTTGTTGGTAAGTTGCTAGTAGGTTCGTGTTAGCAGACTGGAAAGTGATGGTTAGCTTTGTTGGCAATCATTGTGTTAGATTACCTGAATGTGCGTTCTTAAGTTCGTTTTCGAGGTCCTGGAAGTTGAGAGCAGCCTCTTCTTTGGGTTGAACAATAAGCACCTGAACACGTAATTTCTGTCTGTTGTTTCAGTTACACTCATATTTGAGATATGGCCACGGCGACTCCGCAGTTAAATCTCCCCCCTCTGCCATCTCTCATCAAGTGCTCGCCTGCAGGTGGCAAAGTTACATGCCTTATGCCTCTGTGTGGTAGCAGTGACAGTTTTATTTCAGTCCGTAACAGAAATCTCCAGCTAGTTTGAGCATCAGAAATTATTTTGGAAATGTAGCTTGTGTGGACGCTACCGCGCTAAATGATCAATAAAAGAGCTTAACTACTGAGAAGTTACTTGATTCAGAAAACACTGACGCTACCACCAAGCTACTGAAAAATGTAGTTAAACTACAAACGTTCGCTACTGTAGTGACGCTACTGCCCAACACTGCTTGGTAAAAGCTCAGCTAGTTTGCCCACACATCTCTAAAAATAAGCTATTTCAATAAATTACCGGTAAGTGAAAATCCCCGTATTGTGTGAAAATATCTTAAAACTACATGCCGTTACAGAACAATACCAGTATTCGGAAGTTGTTACGGTAGACATTATGGCAGAGGCAACTAAGAGACACAAGAAAGTAAAGATGGAAGAGAAGACGAGGGTGACCGGGCAGGAGGCTGAACAAGTGTCTTCCTCCACGCCTATAAAGGAAAATTACACTGGACACTTTTTTTTAAATGATTAGAATCAAAATCTCAAAATTATCAAGAGAATATCGTGAAAAACAACCTCCCCTCTATATGTACTTGTGGGTCAAAGCAGCAAGGTCATTCACACGACAGAGGTCACGCCAAAGCTTTTTAATGCCGGACTGTTCAACCAATTGTCTAACTTCAGTCTGTCAGAGACATTTACAAACAAAGATGAAAACAGTGGAGTTCAGACTGTCTGTATGCAAGTGTTTTAATGAATTATGTCTTTATGTAATTCATTTATTTGTTTGTTTGTTTTTTATCTTTTAATTCTGTAACTATGTTGCTGCTATCTTGGCCAGGTCTCCCTTGTAAAAGAGACCCCCTCTCAATGAGAATAACCTAGTTAAATAAAGGCTAAATCAATAAAAATAAAATAAAGACCTGACTGTCACTGAAGTTCACCCAAAACCCCTGTGGTCATGATGACTAAACATATGGCTGATAGTTATTGGTGAAAATATGTTTCTAAACCAGGGGTCGGCAACCCAAAATGAGGAAAGAGCCGTATTGGACCAAAAACACAAAAAACAAATATGTCTGGAGCCGCAAAAAATGAAGTCTTGTATAAACCTTAGAATGAAGGCAACACATGCTGCATGTTTCTATATTAGTTAGAACTGGTGGAAGATTTTTTATTTTCATTATGCACTTCGAGAAAAAAGTTGAAATGTTGAGAAAAAAGTTGAAATGTAGAGAAAAAAGTTGAAATGTTGAGAAAAAAGTCGAAATGTCAAGGAAATAGTCAAACTTTTGTGAAAAAAGTCGAAATGTCGAGAAAAAAGTCGAAATGTCGAGGAAATAGTCAAGATTTTGTGAAAAAAATCGAAATGTAGAGAAAAAAGTCAAAATGTCGAGAAAAAAAGTTAAAATGTCAAGAAAAAAGTCAAAATTTAGAGAAAAAGTTGAAATGTCGAGATTAAAAAGGAAAGGAAAAAGGAAGAAAAATAGAGAAAAAAAGGAAAAAAGAAGGAAAAAAAAGAGAAAAAATAATAAAAGAGAAGAAAAAAAGGAAAAAAAGAAAAAAAAGAAAAAAAGGAAAAAAAGGTAAAACATTTTTGAAAAAGCTCCAGGAGCCACCGCATGCGGCTCTAGAGCCGCGGGTTGCCGACCCCTGTTCTAAACAAACCAAAGACAAGTGTTTCTGAATGATTGAGCATTACTCGTCATAGATGGTATCTGATCTTTCCATCATCCTCATCATCCTCTCTGTCTCCTCTCATGCAGACCAGCTGTTCTTTGAGCCCAACCCAGAGGGCCTGGTGTTGGGGGTGCAGATTCAGGATCTGGTCAAGGTGTTTCATGGAAGCTCTCGTCCGGCTGTCAACTGCCTAACAATCAATTTCTACGAGGGACAGATCACATCCTTCTTAGGGCACAACGGGGCTGGAAAAACCACAACCATGTAAGCAGAAATGCAATTTCATAGATACAGGACTTTCTCAGAAAATTGGAATATTGTGATTTTCTGTAATGCAATTACAAAAACAAAAATGTCATATTCTGGATTCATTACAAATCAACTGAAATATTGCAAGCCTTTTATTATTTTAATATTGTTGATCATGGCTTACAGCTTAAGAAAACTCAAATATCCTATTAAAAAAAATTTGAATATTCTGGGCATCTTAATCTTAAACTGTAAACCATAATCAGCAATATTAAAATAATAAAAGGCTTGCAATATTTCAGTTGATTTGTAATGAATCCAGAATGTATGACATTTTAGTTTTTTTTAATTGCTTTACAGAAAATAAAGAACTTTTTCTGAGACAGTCCTGTAGATTGATTTAAGAAATTTAAAAAACTAATACTGGACTATAACTTATTGTATATGCCTGCACTTTATTTTTTGTTTACTCCCATTGTGGTGTTACTGTATGTGTCTGTTATTTATATGTGAAAATAATATACTGAATGCGCACACTGTTACCACCGTGACAAATTCCTATGTGTTTAACACAAATGGCAAATAAAAGTAATCTGAATCTGAATCTGTAAGTTATTATGTTTATAAGTGGGATAAAAGGGGACACAGGTCAGAAACATCTGAAAGAGTTTTAAAAACTGTACAGTCATCTAAAATTAAGTCTGTGGAAGAATTCATTTGCCATGTCAATACTGATGCAATGTTTTAACTACGGCACGGCTTTTATTGCAGCCTCCAGATATTTCAGCAGCTCCTGGCAAGAATTAGTTGCTCGGTCTTTACGTCAGATTTTATTAGACCTGATAGAAACTGGCATTTTCTGTATCTCACATTTAAACTGAGTGAAAGTGGCAACTGTTTACTGTTACTTCACTTCTTCTTAATTTTTCAATTTAGGTCCATCCTGACGGGTCTTTACCCCCCCACCTCTGGCACGGCCTACGTCAACGGAAGAGACATCAGAACTGATATAGACACCATCCGCACGTCTATGGGAATGTGCCCTCAATACAACATCCTCTTCAATCAGTGAGCGGCTTTACTGACTGCTGTGTCATTTAAAACGAATGACCGGTTCCCACAAATGCTTTCAAACTTATATACTCAAATAAGGAAGAGATAAACTTCTGCTTAATGCAGGGGTGTCAAATGTGCGCCCCGTGGGCCGCATGCGGATCGAGAGAGATTTTCATGCGGCCCGCGAGAAGGCACGCAAAAAACCGAAATGTTAATTTACTAAAAAGGAAGGCATAAATAATTGCCATGAATCGCAGCATATCCGATAATATATTTCTTCTACAAATCCATCGTTATTCCACAAATAGAGCAGTTTTTGAAATTTTTTTAGTTTTCTAGAATGCATTTGCCGATTTTATTTCTTTGTAGACGGTCGTTTATTTTTATTAACCGACTACTATTATATATTTTCGCAGGAAAAGTATCACTGCTAAAAAAGATGATAGAAGATATTTAATCGGAGAATTTCAGTTTTGAATACGAGGATAGTGACAAAGTAAAACAGTTAAAACAGAAGTGCTGACTTTTTCGGCACACTGGCGTAAATATCCGCGCCAATTTTTAAAAATAAATACACTTAATTGTACTGGAAAAATCTTTAAATTACAAAGAAACACTCTCGGATGTAATAAGAAAGATTTTGCTTTTAATTAAATTTCCTATAAAAAAGGGAAATATAAAAAAAACATACTTGTTTCTGTTTATCTTTGTAAAATTATATTAAAAGTATTTTATATAATTTGAAAAAAAACGAGAAATTTCAAGAAAAGATCCTGAAGAAATATATTTTACATAGTTAGAGTGTAAACAAAGTGCATATTTCCTTTAAAATTAACTAAACTGATATTGGATTAGATAACAATAGTAAAAAAAAAAAAGAATTAGAAAAAGAAAATTTGCACCGTTTTCGTTATTTTGAGCGTGCGAGAAAAGAAATGGTCAAATCCGCCAAGCAAAATGAGTTTGACACCGCTGGCTTAATGTATTTTGTTAGTAAAAAGTTGTTGGCTAAAACTTAGTGATGTAGTTGTAAAGTCAGTTGTAAAACGAAGAGCAGGAATCGTTAAAAACGAATTTACTTGCTTTAAGATCAGTCAGCAGTTTCTGAAGTATTGAAACATTAAAAACAACATTTCTTGTGAACTTTTTCATTTCTGCTGCTCTGTCTGTCCTCCAGTCTCACAGTGGAGGAGCACATCCTCTTCTACTCGCTGCTGAAGGGTCGAACTGAAGAGGAGGCAAAGAGGGAGGTGGAAGACATGCTGGTGGATCTGGGGCTGCCTAACAAACGAGACGACGAGGCCCAAAACCTCTCAGGTTGGTGGCTTGTTTCCCTCCGTGTGTGAAAGAGGGAGCACAACGGTCATTTATCTGGGTCTGTTTTAAACCTCTACGTCATTCACATCACAGGTGGCATGCAGAGGAAGCTGTCGGTTGCCATGGCGTTTGTTGGAGGGTCCAAGGTGGTCATTCTGGATGAGCCAACTTCTGGAGTGGACCCTTATTCCAGAAGATCCATCTGGGACCTCCTGCTGAAATACAGAGCAGGTAAAGATGTGGCTGCAGCAGCTACATTTTTTGGTCTGGGTTTGCCTTGTTCCGCAGAACTGCAGAATAAAACTACATCTTGTGCAACTATAATATCAGTGGTAATTGGGAATTAAAAGTTGCGTTCCGTATTGAACCAATACAGACCCGTATTATTCTCTTATTTATTTATGTCATAATATAGGCCTACAGGTGAAGGTTGTAAAATTTGAATATATTTCAAAACTTCATTTGTAGTAAATTCAACTTAATGTGAAACAAATATATTACCGTATTGGCCCAAATATAAGACGACCCTGATTATAAGACGACCCCCTCTTTTTCAAGACTCAAGTTTGAAAACAGACAGAAAATAATTACAGTACATATGAAACAAATGATTATAACAACATATTCAAGAGAAAAAGCATGTTATTTTGCCTCATTCAAATCATCATCTTGAAGTTTGCATCATAACTTCTCCTCAGCTGCTGGTTTATCTGCCGATCTTCCACCCACTTTTCTCCAGATTATTGCTACGTTTCTCAATTTTTCAGCATTCGCTTTAAAGATATCTGGCGCCATCTAGCGTTGTAAATGGGTATAATATCTAGACCCCTAATGTAAGACGAACCCCACTTTTTCAGTCTTATTTCAATGCAAATATTCGGGCCAATATGGTATTTCCCACTACATACAAAGTGAGATATTTCAAGCCTTTATTTGTTATAGTTTTGGTGATTATGGCTCACAGTTTATGAAAACCCCAAATATAAAATTAAAAAAATTAGAATATATTATGAAATCAATAAACAATTCAATCATCAAAATTATAACAAATAAAGGCTTAAAATATCTTGCTTTGCATGTAATGAGACAGGTAATATATGAGTTTCCCCTTTTAAGTTGAACATAAATTAACTTTTACACCATATTCTAATTTTCCGAACTTCACCTGTATCTATTTACCTGTATCAGTTGCTATATGGTTGGCTGTCTGTACAGTCATGCAAGTTCAATGCTATTAAAGCACTTTATATCAAAGCATTTTGTTTTTTGATATAAAATAAATACATTTCTATGTATTTTAGAAGTTTTGGGGATGTCCCTTTTTCTGGTGCCTGCGCTGCTGAAATGGGGCGTCCCTTATTTCTAGTTTTTAAAGGTGGCAACCCTAGTGGTATCTGTTGGTAAAAGTTAAGGTTAATTCCACCACTACATAGTTTGTAGAGCTGAAATGTCATCATTTTCAACAGGACTTTAACAGAACTTTGCTCCTTGTGCAGGCCGCACGGTGATTCTGTCCACTCACCACATGGACGAGGCCGACCTGCTGAGCGACCGCATCGCCATCATCTCCAAGGGACAGCTGTTCTGCTGCGGGTCGCCGCTTTTCCTCAAAAACTGCTTCGGCGTCGGCTTCTATCTAACACTCGTACGCCGCATGAAGGACCTCAAGAAACGGGAGGTGAGCTTCAGCTTTTATTCTAAATGCTCTTTTATTAGCCAGAAATCTTGGTGTGATTATTGACTCAGACCTGACAGGCCTTAACAAGAAATCAATCAGGCAGCTGCAGCTGATCCAGAACACTGCTGCCAGAGTCCTTACAAACACCAGGAAACTGGACCACATTACACCGGTCATGAAATCACTACACTGGCTTCCAGTGAGTCAAAGGATAGAGTTTAAAATCTTACTGCTGGTCTACAAAGACCTGAATGGTCTTGGACCAAAATACATGCTTGATCTGTTAGTTCCTATGAAGCTCCCAGACCCCTGAGGTTCATCTAGATCTGGTTTGTTGTGGTTCCCAAGAACCAGAACCAAGCAAGGTGAGGCAGCGTTCAGTTATTCTGCTCCTGACCGGCAGAGGTGTCAAAAGTATCCACATTCATTACTCAGGTAGAAGTATAGATACTAGAGTTTAAAAATACTCCTGTAGAAGTTGAAGTATCAACTCAAGTTTTTTACTCAAGTAAAAGTATAAAAGTACTGGTTTCAAAACTACTTAAAGTATAAAAGTAAAAGTAATGTAAGGGGGAAAAGGCCACTAATAACAAAAGCCATTGAAAATGAATGCATCTTAGTATAATGTAAATATATTAAAGAATCATATATGTGTACTCAGTACTCGAGTTGTAAAAAAAAATCAGGGGGGATGGTGGATTTTATCATATGGGGACAGATAATTTGTGCTGATTACAAATAATATATTACAAATAATATAATATATTACAAATAATAGCCCCCAATTCTGCAGCCTTCTGTAAGCTTTAAATATCCACTGGGCTTACATCAAATACATCAAAACACAACAATAAAAAACAGTTTTCTGAACTTATCAATATACATCTGTCCTTCACAGGATAAATAAAATGGATCACTGCAAAAACTCAAAATCTTAACAAGAATATTTGTTTTATTTCTAGTGAAAATGTCTCATTTTAGTAAAAAAAATCTCATTACACTTAAAACAAGACTCATAACTGGAAAAAACAACAATTTTCACCTGTTTCAAGTAGATTTTTACTTAAAATAAGTAGAAAAATCTGCATGTGGAACAAGATTTTATTGCTTGTAATGAGAAGATAAATCTTGTCCCATTGGCAGATTTTTTCTACTTATTTCAAGTGAAAATTTACTTGAAACAGGTGAAAATTGTCAAATAAGTTATTTTTCTGGTGTTATTTTTCTGGTGATGACTCTAAATGTTGAAATAGCAGTAAAACCACATTCATTGATGAAATAACATAAGGGATGGAAAGGGGGGGTGGCAGTTTTACAGGGGGGATGATTTTGACCGTTTTTATTTCAGGGGGGATGCCATCCCCCCTCATCCCCCCTCAACTCGAGTACTGTGTGTACTATTGAGCATTAACATGTGTTTCAGAGAGCAGGAGATATGATGACTAGTTGCCTATAAGTATTGTAATGATGCAAAAAGTCAAACTTCAGAGGCATGTTATCATTTATCCTAACCTTTATTGGAATGTACATCCAAGTTTAGTTGCAGGAATCTGAGGGAACGGATGTAAGAACAAAACTGGACAAGAACATCTGAAACAACCACAACCAAATTCACTCTATCCGGATGGAGCAATTTAACTGGATAGTTTTTATTAAAGGCCGAAATGAAATAGAGTAACGAGGCTGTTTTTAAAATGTAAGGAGTAAAAGTAAATAGTCGTCTGAAAAATAATTACTCCAGGGAAGTATAGATAACCAAAATTTCTACTTAAGTAAGGTAACGAAGTATTTGTACTTCGTTACTTGACACCTCTGCTCACCGGTGGAACAAACTTCCTGTAGACCTGAGGTCTGCTCCAACTGTCAGCTCCTTTAAATCAGGCCTAAAAACATTAGTTTACTGAAGCGTACTCTTAAATTAAATACTTACCTGCTGTACTCTACTGCACTTACTTTTTAACAACTTGTGCTTTTTATTATTTGACCCTCTTTTCTTATCATTTTATTTGTTATTTACTGTGTCATGCCGCTGTAATGTTGATGTAAATCCCTTTGAATTACCTTGGGTTGAATTGTGCTATACAAATAAACTTGCCTTGCCTAAAAATCAACAAGCCCCTGCTTCACCTGTAGAAACTGAAGAAGCGCTGAACACAAGTATATCTTTTTGACATCATCACAAGTTTTCCCCTGATATGTATTTCCTCCAGAATGAATGCGACTGCGACTCGGACTGCTCCTGCTCCTGCTCCATCTGCACCGGATACAAAGACCAGTCTCACAACCAGTACCAGCAGCTGGACAGAGTCATGGACGGTAAGCGTGTACGCGATAGTCCTTCACCTGCCTCCTGCACCGCTTTTATTTGCTCTTTTATCTTCCATCTCACTGCTGATTTGTTTTAAATTGAATTTACGGTCGAGAAAGCATTTTGTTTTGTCTTTACCTCTGCTGCTGATTAAGTAGAAGAGAATTAGGATTAGGCGTAAAGTTGTTTTGCCACATCAAGAAGAAAGGAAATAATCAACATGAGAGTTCACACAAAAAGAAAAAGAAATTACTTAGCAAGAAGCTAACTGAGGAGAATTAATTCCTTGTTGGTGCCTGATCAGCAGGATGGACGATGGCGATGATTGACGATGTTGTTAGTCCTATATGACAGTATATTAGCATGAATGAGAAAGTATTTGCCATAACTGTACAATTCACAAGATATAATAGACTCGCACTCTTGACAGTTTATATTGAATGAAAAGCGTAAGAGCAAGAATAATACTTTGTTATACATTAAATTATAATTGGAAGAAAAGCTGAAATACGTGCTTTTTCTGTCTTTGCTTTGAATAATATGGAGATTCCTGCTGCTGAAATCGTTTAGTTGGTGTCACTGAGTTTTAAAGCTATTGTCAGAATTGATTTCAGTACTTTTATTAGTATTAGGTGTGAAAACCAAACATTTGTACTATCAAGTACAGTTTTTATGATACAATCCCACGATGGTTTGAAGAAACAAAAACAATCATGATGTGATCAAAAGCGTACACTTTTAAAAACAAAATCGATCACAATAGAGCGACTCTAATCCAGTTTTCCACCAACCTAGAGAGATATTTTGTTGTATAACTAAGAACTCAGATTTACTGTCGTCACACCTGAGTTGACAAGGTTGCAGTTGCAAAATCAGACAAATGAACATTTCCAAATAAGAGAATAGCTACTGCCACTGCTGACTGTTACTTTTTCATAAGTATGCTATAGGCGGTGTTCGGTACAGCTAAATCAACGTAGCAGCATGTCCACTGATAAAAAAGCGTATTCTTTCTTCTTCCCAAGCAGAAGCTAAACTTTGTTTGAGAAAAGACAGTTCATATTTTTTTCCCCCTTTGATTTGTCACCTGTCAGATATATGTGAGCAACATCGTCAGCTTGCACTTGTTGGAAGTGATATCATTCGCCCAAGTATCTAAGTTGTACAACAGACTTAAATAGAGCGCCTGACTTTTCTCCCATTAATAATTTAGCGGTGATATTGAACCACAAGCCTTCTCCTCTTGCGCTGCCTGAGGATGCCTTACTTAAGATGCAGCTCCACGAAAATGTTCCAGCACAAATTTGCTCATGCATTGTACTGCGAGAATAATGCACTCTTTGTTTTTTGTTTTTTTTTCATTTTTCTTCATTTTTCTGCATTTCAAGCAGTTTTTCTTCTTTTGTTCTTGCCTCGGTTTCTTCTATTTTAGGAAGACTTTGCCCTTCTTTAGATGATAAATATCTTATCTTCTGTCCTCTTCCCAGGGGATGTAGAAAACATCACTGGTCTCATCCACCACCACGTCCCCGAGGCCAAGCTGATTGAGATGATTGGACAGGAGCTGACCTATCTGCTCCCCAACAAAGGCTTCAAACATCGAGCCTACGCCAGTCTTTTTAGAGAGCTGGAAGAGACACTTGGTGATATGGGTTTAAGCAGCTTTGGAATCTCAGATACATCCCTAGAGGAGGTGAGGACAATGCCAGTCCAGGTGTGATGTATTGGCCTTCAATACATGTTTGGCAGTATGAAAAGACTAGCAACTCTAATAAAAGTAGCTTCTCACTGTGGACCATCAGAATTTGAAAACAGGATGCAGGGGACTGTGACACCTCTGACCCAGATCAGAATAAAAATCACACAGTTTCAACCCAGTTTAAGTTTTTAAAGATTTTGCTGTACCTCTGAAGTGGGCGGTGGGTAGTTGCAACACTAACTCCTGCTTAGGCAGCTACGCACAAAGGTTATTATGCCGTCATTAGTGTTCATACTTCTGCGTTGCTGTCTGCATGGCTCTGTAATTACACCACCAACCTCTAGTTGGCAGTGTGGGTTCTTTTCTGGCTTTCTTTTGCTTACTTCTTTAATGAACTGTAATTTCTTTATTCTTGAAATTGCTGTTGAATTATTGAATTCATTAATTTAATTATTACTACTATTATTATTGTAAATCTGCTCCATCTCTCTCACTAGAGGGAAATACAATTACCCAGCTGACCCATCACATTTCTGAGGTCCGCCTTTAGACACACATCCCTGCAGGAGAGGGGGTTGGCTGGCCCTGCTCCTTAAAACCTGCTGCTATGAACAGAGCCCTAAAGACAGAGTTGATAGGGGAGCTCCTGTACTCTGTGGTAATTTAATAATAATAATAATTAAAGCTGCAAGCAGCGATGAACTGGACATTTAGCGGATGACACCAGCCACGACTCTCTATGTCAAACCATTCAATAGTTATGGCAGAAAGGAGGAACTATCACATATCGACCAATCAGAAGAAGGGGCGGGGCTAATTAATGCCAATGAAGGTCAAGTACTCAAAATCGAGTCCGATGACACCACCCACGAGTCTTTATGTCAAACCATTCAAAAGTTACGGCAAAAAGTAGGAAATATCAAATATGGACCAATCAGATGAAGGGGGGGCACACTTTTTGACATCGATCGTCGCCACGGTAACGCTTTTGACTGAGAAAAGTAATGTGCATCGTCGCAGGATCGAGACGCACATTTTGATGTATAACACACCTGGGTGCACGTTACGGTTCGGACGAAGAAACAGACGAAGAAGTGGCATAAATTGCGCCAAAATGACACGATTAATTCAAAATGGCCGACTTCCTGTTCGGTTTCGGCTATGGCGCCATGAGACTTTTCTTTAAGTTGCGACATGATACAGGTGTGTACCTATTTTCGTGCATTTACGTCAAACCACATGGTGGGGCTTGAGGCACGAAGTTTTCTAGGGGGCGCTGTTGAGCCATTAGGCCACGCCCATTAATGCAAACCATTAAATATATAATTTTTCATCAGGCTTGGCTTGCATGCAAGATTTGGTGACTTTTGGGGCATGTTTAGGGGGGCAAAAAGGCCCTTTTCGTCGGAAAAATAAAAACGAGGAAAAAAAAAAAAAAATTCCCACAGATACAATAGGGCCTTCGCACTGTGAGTGCTCGGGCCCTAATAATAAGACATAAAACTCCACTCAAAAGCACCTTCCTGAATAAAAAGGTTTTTAGGCCAGTCTTAAAAGAGTCCAGTGCCTGTTCTGCCCTTAGATGGTCAGGGAGACGGTTCCATAAGCGACGCTTCTGAGCCCATGGTGCGGAGCTTGGTGTTGGGAACCCGGAGGAGCTACCAGTTAGTAGATCTGAGGGTCCGGGTAGAGGTTTGGGGAGTAATGAGTTCTTGTAAGTACGGAGGTGCTTATCCATTTATGCACTTATGGGTGAGGAGTAGGACTTTGTATTCAATCCGGGTTGACACAGGGAGCCAGTGGAGTGAAAGGAGAACGGGTGTCATGTGCTCATATTTCCATTAGCCAGTGATCCCAGTGAAGAGTGAGTTACAGTAGTCCAGTCTAGAGGAGATGAATGCGTGGACGAGCTTCTCTGCATCTGACAGGGTTAAAGTGGGGCGGAGTTTGGAGATGTTTTTGAGATGATAAAAGGAGGTTTTGCACAGGTGTTTTAAAATTCAAATTTTCAAATTTGTCTAAAACATTTCTGGATGATGATGCTATTTGAGCAGTAAAAAACCAAACACAAAGAAACACAGAGCGCCCTCCTTCCAATGCTACCCCAGAAAACACGTCCCATCACGAGTACGAACCCTCCACCTTTCTGTGCCTAGCCAGAAATTTTTTTTTTTCATATGTTATGCCCTATTTTATTGGTTCCAGTTATAAAAAAACATAAAACATAAAAGTATAATAAAACACCTTCACCATTGGTATAGAAGCAGCTCATGAATTCCCTTCCAGTGAATGACTCAGCAGTATTCAGTTTGCTTCTTAATATCAAATACCAACTGTCAAAAGCTATGGAAACATTTTTACGTTTTCTTTATTTAAAAAAAGATTTCTGCTGCAGTAAGATTTCAGCCTTTTCTTTTGCGATGCAAGAATTTCCACAGCATTCATAAACAGAAAACGCCTAGTTTGACTCAGGAACCTTTACTGCATCTTCCCTCCTCCAAAGTTCCTTTCAGCTGCAAATGTGGATATATTTGTGTCCCTGCCTACAGTGGCAAGAAGAAGTTTCCATTCTTGTGAATACTTAAGTGGACACGAAGCTGTTTTCCAAAGGGCACAAAGTCAAGTGCAAGCCAAACCGCTCAAACCCATAAAATGAACCTTTTTAAAAATCCGACTAGCTGCTGCTGTTAACTCATATTAGCAATATAAATTCATAACAATGCTGCACATTTAGCACATACAGACAGCCTGGCAGCAAAACCACTAATAACAACCTATTAAAAAGTGAACTGTGTGTCTATGTCTATGCTGTGTTAGTAAATGACATCAAATATAATCGTTGTAAACAGTAAAACTAGTTGGGCGTTTGCTTTGCTTATGCTAGCAGCAACCCAGCAGTTGTAATTCCGATTTGGGGGATAAGATTAAAATGTTTCTCCCCTTCTTTGTTGTTTTTATAATTGTTAACCCCATTGGCCAACTATGTTAGTTTCAAATGAGCCCTATACACAAATTTACGACGGAGTATTAGGGCCAAACTAAGACAAAAAAAATTGGAAATTACGAGAATAAAGTCATAATATAATGAGAATAAAGTCGTAAAATTACGAGAATAAAGTCGTAATGTTGCGAGAATAAAGTCGTAATAGAATAAAGTCGTAATATTTTGAGAATAAAGTCGTAATATTACGAGAATAAAGTCGTAAAATTACGAGAATAAAGTCGTAACATTACGAGAATAAAGTCGTAATGTTGCGAGAATAAAGTCGTAATATTATGAGAATATAATTTATGAGAACTCTAACAGGAAGAGCTTCTTCTCCCTGTGTTAAAATGAGGAATATTGAGCATCTTGTGAAGTTATATTTATATATTTATAATATATTACGACTTTATTCTCGTAATATTATGACTTTATTCTCGTAATTTTACGACTTTATTCTCGTAATATTATGACTTTATTCTCGTAATATTATGACTTTATTCTCATTACATTATAACTTTATTCTCGTAATTTCCTTTTTTTGTTTTTTTTGTTTGGCCCTAATACTCCGTCGTACAAATTTGACCTTGTTATTGGTCGAGAAGTAATTTAGAAATGGAAGCTAACAATAGAAAACGAAGACAAGATGAGGTCTAGAAGGGTATTCATCATATATTTTCTTAACTTTTGTCATTTGTAAACAGTAAAAGATGAAAATAAAAAAAGCTAAGCTTAAAATTCTTAACCTCACTGCTCATTTTGTTTTCTCTGCAGATATTCATAAAGGTCACAGCAGACGGGGAAGCAGCACATAATGCCACCTCTGCCGGTAAATGGCCCCCCTGATCCTTCTGCCTTGAACTGAAATGCTGATCAGCTGGCTCGTCTCCCATACGTGTCGTCAATCCATTTGCATCACATCTGTATTTTTATGTTGTCATTGTTGTGTTTCCCTTAAGAGAATGTGCTACAGATCTCGTCTAGAAATTAGACTGTACATGTGTTGTTTTTACCCTCTAGTCTGTGTTTGTTTTCTCCCACCTTTTAGAGCAATGGATGTTACAGGGAAGACAAAATGGCACCAAACTTGGTGTAGAAGGAGATGAAGGTCAGAGTTAAAAGCCATTGGATAGAACTCAATAAACATGCCCTTTTTCACTGTTTTCATATTGAATCAACTGGCCCTGGGTCAATTAGAGGGAATGTCTGTTAGCAGTTGATTTTTGTAGCCCTGCTGCTTTAATTTTATGCTGGGTTTAGCACTCAAAGACCGGAGTGCCATTTTATTACAAGAAATGTTTTAAAACTCATGCATCTACACATCCTTGAACTTAAAGTCTGAACCATTTAGTGAACAGCATCTCTCACGTTGCTTTCATTTTCTTTCAGTCAGATCACTGCTTCAGCTTCATGCATCTACTTACATGTCTAAGGGCCCGATTTACTAAGATCCTAAATAAAGAGTACTAAATTGCGTGTGCACTGAAAAAGTTTGCACGTGCTGTTGTTGTGTGTTTTGCGGGTGATCAACTAACAATGCTCGCGCAATTGATAACAGGTGCAAACCTCAGTATTTAAATGAGGTGTTGCGTGTCTTACGGTTTGCGGCGCAAAATGAAATTTGACGAGTTGGAGTTAGAGATATTAGTGGACGAGGCAAATTGTTGTGCCGTATTCAGCACCCCTGCCGTGAAAAGCACCCCCTCGTATATTCAATGATAAGTAGACCAAGAAAAAAAACAACACACTGACACTTCAATATATTTATATATACACACTCACACAAACACATACTTAGGAGTTTATATTATATATATTTACAAATATTATGGAAGACAACACAGTAAGCAGGCTATTAATTAATGACATCAATAACCATTTACCCGATTTTTGTTTTTATGTGTGACTGTGATTGTGGGAAAGTATGACTATTGTGGAATCCATGAGCGCATTTAAACATGAATCATTAACACAAAACTGGACGCTAAACAGAACATGACACTGAATGAGAATATAATTTTTGTCAGACGAGGGGGTGCTTTTCACGGCAGGGGTGCTGAATACGGCACGACACCGGCGGGGTATGACAACTGCAGAACAAGTATAGGCGCACAATAAGAAACACTTTTTTCTCCATGAAAACACGTGATTTATTTTTTATCACAAATAAAAAAAATGAAGGTGCCTCCTGTGGCAACCCCAGTCCTCAAATCAGGCACCAACAAGCATCGGTGCGTAATGCTGGGCAGATTAGCACCTTCCTTTCGAACGTATTAAATACAGACGCAATCACAATCCCCGCAAAAACTTTCAGGCTTGGTAAATCTCATTGCGTGTGGTAAAAGGAGATATTTGCATTTTCCCCTCCCAGTATTTAGCGATTTCTGGCGGGTACGCCCCATATTGATTATTCATCAGGGCAAAAGTACTAAATGAATAGCGTGTGCTATTTTGCTCATTTGAGAGGCGCAGTCCTCTTTGCACGCTGTTAGTAGATCAGCTTGCACATTGGTTTGCGGGTGATGTCAAGTTTGCACACGTTTTTACGCACGCAAATCTTTAGTAAATCAGGCCCTAAGTGTTCAGTGTTCAGATGAAAAAAAAAATCTCAACAGCAGGACTGATTCAAAGTTGCCTCATTTTTATTTCAATTGACACTTTTCTGAACTTAAAATGTAACATTTATGTATGTTTTCTTGCTGATCACAGAACAAAATGGCGTGAACGGTACCCATCAAGCTGACAGCAACTCAGGAAAGGGCTCCATGCAGGTGAAAGGTTTCTCACTGACCCTGAAGCAGTTCCATGCTCTGCTGGTGAAGAGGTTCCACCATGCCACCAGAAGCCAGAAAGACTTCATGGCTCAGGTATCGTATTAATTGAATAGTTCCTGACTAGAAACTGTGACTAACTGCCATTTTCCCCAAATGCTTTGGATTTTGCAAGAGGACCAACATTCTGGGTGGAAAATTTGTTTCTCTGGCATAAATTGGATGCAGAAGGAGAACCTTTGAGACATAAAATAATTAATTTCCATTTTATTTTGCAAATTTGATTGAATAAATCTTCAAATATGTGACTTTTGATTGTGTCTCTTACAAACAGATCATCCTTCCTGCATGTTTTGTCTTCGTATCTCTGATCTTCACCACTATTGTTCCTCCGTTTGGAGAGTACCCCAGTCTGACTATTTCCCCCTGGATGTACGGACAACAGTTTACATTCTTCAGGTCAGACTTCAGTACACACACTCTGGAAATGAACCTTAGCGGATTTAAATTTGTGACATCATCCAGTGGCAGAATTTAAACTTAATGGCTCAGTGACAATATTTGTATTCAGTCTTTTTCACAGTGGGTGTGGGAAAGTCAGTCAAATATCAGGAATCAGTTTTAATGGTTTTGTTTATATTTCTCCACTCATTATCCTCAGTATTGTTTTTAATCTGTTTTCTTTAACATCTTTAGCAATGAGAGACCATTAGACCCCACAATGAAACACTTCACAGAGCGTTTGTTAAACTGGCCGGGCCTGGGCACTCGATGCATGGAAGGAGAGCCGCTCGGGTGAGTATTTGGAGAAGTCCTAGATCAGGGATGGGCAACCCGCGGCTCCAGAGCCGCATGCGGCTCTTTAGCGCCGCCCTAGTGGCTCCTGGAGCTTTTTCAAAAATGTTTGATCTTTTTTTCTTTTTCTTTTTTCCTTTTTTCTTCTTTTTTTCCTTTTTTCTCTTTTTTTCTTCCTTTTTCCTTTCCTTATAAATCTCGACATTTTGACTTTTTTCTTGAAATTTTGACTTATTTTTCAACATTTCGACTTTTTTCTCAACATTTCGACTTTTTTCTCAACATTTTGACTTATTTTTCAACATTTCAACTTTTTTCTCAACATTTCGACTTTTTTCACGAAATTTTGACTATTTCCTTGACATTTAGACTTTTTTCTCGAGATTGTACTTCAACATTATTCTCGCCATTTCAACTTTTTTTCTCGACATTTTGACTTTTTTCTCAACATTTCGACTTTTTTTCTCGACATGTCGACTTTTTTCTCAAAATTTTGACTTTTTTCTTGAAGTGCATAATGAAAAAAAAAAATCTTCCTCTAAAATATTATTTTTATTTTTCTCCTGTCTGGCCCTAATACTCTTCCATCGATTCGTGTAACAAAAAGAGTCATGTGGACAAGACTTTTCAATTTTTCCGGCTCCAGACATATTTGTTTTTTGTGTTTTTGGTCCAATATGGCTCTTTCAACATTTTGGGTTGCCGACCCCTGTCCTAGATCAAGACCAGCACTGCAGCCTGCATTTGCAGGATGGAAAACTTGCGACTGAGATTATTCTACAGATATTCTATATACATCCAGTATAATTTACTCATCCTCTTCTCCCCCCAGGATGCCCTGCAATAACAGCACCTCGGAGTGGGAGCAACCCGCGGTTTCCCCTGTAGTCATGAACATCCTCCAGAGTCCTCAGTGGAACCCACAAAACCCATCGCCGTCCTGCCAGTGCAGCACCAGTAAGAAGCTGACCATGATGCCCATTTGTCCCGTGGGTGCAGGAGGCCTCCCCCCTCACCAACGAGTGGAGGCGTCAGGAGACACAATGCTGGATCTGACAGACAGGAACATCTCCGATTACTTGGTCAAAACATACCCCGATCTCATCAGAACCAGGCAGGTTTGAATGTACTTTGCTTTTGCAAAGAAATACTATCAAAAGGGAAAAAAGTTCATTTGAAAGATAACACAAAATACACAGAAAGAACTTCCAAAGGATCAAAACTGACTTATCTTTATGAATAATTTTCTTCTTAATAAAAACCTTCTATTTCACAGTTTGAAGAGCAAATACTGGGTGAATGAACAAAGGTAATCTTTTTATTTTTGTAAGTCTCTACTTGTATCTGTCGGGGTTAGTTTTCCTGTTGGGATTGTGATGTAAATCTTCTCCATCATCAGATATGGAGGGCTCTCAGTCGGGGGACAGCTCCCCATCCTGGATGTGGACCCCAAAGACATCCAGAATGTTTTCCATCAACTGGGACGAATCCTGAACATAACTGGGGTAATATATTCTGTAGTTGTACCCTACAGACATGAGGCCCCACTTCAAAATTCACTTAGTTGGTTTATAACGAGCAATCGTCTTCACAGGGTCACTATTGCAGACGCTCATTGAGGGATATTGGCACTTTCTTACGATACATGGAAAGCGAGTTTAATGTAAAGGTGAGTTTTTTAGTTGGCTTTTCTTTTAAAATGATGCAAGTAATATACAAGGAAGGTCTGCTTGCATGCAAGTAGTAAGTAGTGTGGCAGCTGTGTGAAGTATTCAAGTAATTCTCCACCCTTCTCTTAGGTTTGGTATAATAACAAAGGCTGGCATGCCATGGTGGCCTTCATGAATGTGGCCAACAACGCTATTCTACGAGCCTTTCTTCCCCCATCTGCTAAAGCTGCTGAGTTTGGGATCACTGCTGTCAATCACCCTCTGAACCTCACCAAAGAGCAGCTTTCTGAAGTTACAGTGTGAGTAATCATCCAGTTTGTTATTATCAACCTACAGAACTTGCCTTAAAGGGGACCTATTATGGCATCTATTTCCCTATTTTAAACAGGCCTTGAATGTCTTAAAAACAAGCTTTTGATTGTTTTCGCTAAATAAATCAGGAAATTCAGCCTCTAAACCATGTCTTTTTCATCCCATTCTCTAACCTCATTCCCCATGTGGGATTCTGAGTGGGCGGGGCTATGATAATGAGGCTCTGTGCTGATTGGATGCCTGAATGACGTGATACACCGCTACGAAAAAATGGCCGAAGCTCCGGCCGGCGGAGTTACACCGTGTCCTAACTGCATGCAATGCGAGCGAGCGTCAGCGACAAAATCAATTCCATTGCTTTATTTTCTATTGGACTGTCCTAACTGGCTGCAGCGGCACAGCTCGGCGCGGCGCGCCGTTTTGAGCTGAACATTTGATGGACGCCCTGCTTCTATTTTCTTCCTGTCGCTCGCGTTGAAAGCGCTGTAGGAAACGGTCACGGATGGGGAACGTCTGATCCAGTTAGTTGAAATGAGAAGTTATCTCTATGATTCCTCCTCATTTCACTACAAAAACCTCAATAAAGTGGCAGCTGCTGGAGGGAGATGGACAGAGAGCGTCCGATGTCACACAGTGCGATACGATAGTCGGACACTCATGCAGTTACACGGTGTTTAGTTGTGGGCGTGGTTTGCATTTTGGTTACGTAATGAAAGGGAGCAGAATCTGAACGGCTCGTAGAAGCCACATCAGACTGGACGGCTCATCCGGGCGGCTGTACAGACACTGCAGAATTTGGTTGCTTTCCTCCTTTTCTGAGTTGGCAGGCTGAGGGGAGACCACTTTATATATGTTAAAGCAAGAGAAAACGTGTTTTTCCTAATAGGTCCCCTTTAAGTTAAAGGTAAGGTATGGGATTCTATGTAATTTCAAACCGAGGACCCTTTTTGTCACATCAACTTAAAGCTACAGTTAGAAATTTCCCAAAAATCCAGTCACTAGCAAAAGATTTTGAACGCATACAATGTTCATGCCCCTCTTAACCTCTATCAAGGGGCGGGGCAAGCTCACCAGAGCATGTGCACCTGAGCTCTAGTGATCAAGCACAAGCAAGTTACTATGGAAACCTGAGGCATCACAGAACAGATACCTGAGAGTAAATCAGTAATGGAATAAATGGATCTAAATATGTTTTATAGATAATAAACATCGTACAAATGTTTAACATCTAGTCTTCGTCAAACGGTGGCATACAAATATTTACTTAGTGTGGGGATAGAGACAAGGGGGGTGGGAGGTTGTTTGGAGCGTGAACTTTTAAACTGCATTGCGAGCTCCAGGTGGTGCCAAAGGAGCAGATTTGTTTCTCAAATTATCAACTTTACGTATTATTATCAGAAAATAGTGGTTGTTTCACCAAAAAGCTTCTAATATTTCACCTTTTTCTAGCTGCCTATTTTGTGAGTATACTCACAACAGGGATAGGGTTCATGATTGTGGTTATTCACTTGAAGTGGGGAAGAGGGAGAAATTAGGAGAGTTTTCACTTATGATGAAGATTTCTCAGGGAGCACTAGGGAAGAGTGGGCTTTCAGTATTTTGTTGATGTTTTGTATTAAATATCAACAGATGTGACATCAAGAAATCTACTACCCTACCTTTAAGAAGATGCAGTATATTGGAGCTGACAGCAGCGCATGAGTGCTGGACATCCATACAAATCATTCTAACTACATGTGCAAATCGTTGGAACAGTCCTATTATTTTTATGTAAACACTTTTTATTTTTATTTATCCTTTATTTATTCAGGAAAGTCCCATTGAGATACAATATCTCTTCTGCCAGGGAGTCCTGGTCAAGATAGCAGCAAAAAAATAAATTCAGTTTCATATAAAAGAAAATACATACAAGGACAAGTAACTTTACAAAAAATAAAAAAAAATATCAAAACAAAAAACAAACATAAAACATACAAGGATCAGAAAGCTAAAAAGAATTCATGACAAGAATGACACTTGATTAAAAACAATGACATTGTTCTGTAAAAACTGATTTTAACATGTGTTTGAACATGTTAAGAGAGGGTAAATATTTAAGGTTGAGTATGTGTTGTAGCTCATTCCAAGCTTGCGGTGCATAAAAGGAAAAGGCTGATTTACCAACTCTGTTCGAGTGCTTCACTTCATGATCTTCATGGTTAATCAGATATCAACAACAAAAAATATGTTTTAATTTTGAGGAAGGTTAGAAGCTTCAATAATTTCCGTTGCAAAGTATACAAAACAGGTTTCTCCCTCAACATTCACCCTCTTATTAGTCACGCTGAGGCCTTTTTGCATTTTTTAGCTTCATTTCTAAAATGGTTCTATGCATTTGGGAGTTTGCATGGCAACATTCCTGAAAACAACGTGCTGCTTTGTTTACAGGTTGACGACGTCAGTGGATGCCGTGGTGGCGATCTGTGTTATTTTCGCCATGTCCTTCATCCCTGCCAGCTTTGTCCTCTACCTCATTCAGGAGCGAGTGACCAAAGCCAAGCACCTGCAGTTTGTCAGCGGCGTCAGCCCTTTAGTTTACTGGGTGGCCAACTTCTTCTGGGACATGGTAAGTGAGGAGAGGCGAGGCAGAGTGGAAGATGCACAAATCTGTTTTAGTAAAAGCCATAGCTTGATATTTTCATGAACATTTAGGTGAATTGCTTTAGATTAATATGAATGTTTGGCCCCTCAGATGAATTACTCTCTCAGCACTGCCATGGTGGTTGGCATTTTCATGGCTTTTGACAAAAAGTGTTACACATCACGAGCCAACTTTCCTGCATTGATATCACTGCTTCTTCTCTATGGGTAAGCTCTTTTTAACCTCCTGAGACCCAGGCTTTTGTTTGATGTGCATTCTTTATGTCTCCTTACTATTTGGAATCAGTAAGACCTAATTTTTGTTGAAAATAAAATTTTGCTTTCTATGTGCTGTTGAACTATGTCAAATCCAATGGCCTCACATGAGGACGATGGGTTTATTTTTCTCTATTTCCCTTTCTTGGTCCTGCCCTGCATCCTTGCACATCCTGGTCAGGTTCTAATAATAAAAATATGATACATTTTATTTGCAAAATACTCAGCATTTTGAATGAAATAAAGTGCTACAGAGTAAAAACATGGGTATTAGGTTATATCTCTATATCATTCATTCTCTACATTTTCAACTGTTTTCTTTCCTATTACAAGGAAATAAAAACTTGCTCCACTGGCAGATTATTCTACTTATTTCTAGTGAAAATGTGCTTTAAACAAATGGAAATCTAAAAACAAGTATTTTAAGTGTAATGAGACTTATTTTGACTAGAAATTGGACATTTGGGCAAGAAATAAAGACAAATGTTCTTGAAAAGAATTTACGTGTTTGCAGTGAAGATAGACCTGATGTCCTCAAACGAGTACTTCATGTTTACAGACATTGTAGCTTTGCTAATATTACTCAAATAGCCTATATCAAAAAAGCATGCCATGTGAAGCTGCAGACGTTATTGTGCATAAATATACTAGTTTCAATCATAAAATTAGGTTAGGATTTTTACCTTGTCCATACTTCTGTCGGGAGCTGCCATAGAAGACTTTCATTGAGATCCCAGCCATCTTGTTTTTTCCCAAATGAGTGTAATTTCATTATGAGACCACTAGATGGTGCAGGCGGGGGTCCCGGATGAGGACAATGGGTCAATGTTCATACAAATTAAGTATCATGGCGCAGAACAGCAGAAATGTAATGTCCTCATATGAGAACGCAGGGTCTCAGGAGGTTAAATACTCCAGTCAGTTTAGATTTGCTTTATGAAATAAAAAGTAAGACGAGTTAAATGCAAATTGTGCTGTCAGTGACTAACATGAAAACTTATACATGGCTCTTTTGCCTTCAGGTGGTCAGTGACACCCATGATGTACCCCGTGTCCTACTTATTCAGCGTCCCGAGCACCGCATACGTGTCTCTGTCCTGCATCAACCTGTTCATCGGCATCAACAGCAGCGCCATCACTTTCATTCTGGAGCTTTTTGAGAACAATCGGGTAAGAACTTGTTGTAAAATCAAATGTTAAAAGTTTTAAAAAGGCTTGGTAAGTGACTGCACAATCCCAAACCTAGAGCAGTTTTTGCCATATTTTTCTAGCTGCCCGTCAAATGATTACTTTATATAGTAAATAATCTGAAATTAACAAAAAATATGAAATAAAACATTTCATTTCCTTTTAGGTAATGCACATTTGTATTGATTCAAAATAAAATATAAACACCACTGGCACACAACATACAATTATTTCCATCCATGCACCTTAGTAGTGTCAGGGTTTTTAAAGTAGTAGGCGGACACAAGCGCAGAGTAACTAAAGTAGGTGTTAATCCAGAAATCACAGTGTGTAAAGATGCACACAGACACCGCTAAATCAGTGTAGACTGACAAACATAAGACATGTGAACCAAACAATACTACAAGATGATCTAAGGAATGTGCAGGGTGGAAGTAGACATGAGACCAGGTGAAGCGGATTAAGGTGATGAGGGCACAGACGCAGTCTATTACATGCAGTCAAAATTCGGGTTATTACTAATATTCCGGTTACTGAAACATTCGGAATATTTCGCTTACATGCGTGAGCAAACAGGGTTATCCCTGTATACATGGTAATTAATCATTCGGGATATCCCGATCAAACCAGCAACGCGCAGAGAACGTGATGACGCAATTAGCGTCATTTCCGCTTCTTCTTCCTGTATCCAAATTCAAAACAAATGCTGCTTCGCGCAACTTTTCGCTCACCTTCTTGTAAATCTCGCTATCCCGGTACTTTCTACCGTCTACAAATGCCAAAATGTTCATATCTTTAATTACATTTATGAAGTGATTAGTCTCCTCCTCACTCCAAAAGTGTGGCGTGGTCTTGCTTTTCTCCATGTTTATAAGAACTTCCTGGACTCAAAAGACCAAGATTCCTTACGAACAGAGCATGCGCAGAAAACAAATTCCTGTTCCGTTTGATCAGGATATTCCGTTTGGCGTTTACGTGACCGAATATTTGGGTTTTAAAAGGAGTAACCCAGGGGTCATATTCAGATTTTTAAAAACCCGAATATGAGCAAATTCGGGTTATTCAAAGGGGTTATTGGTGTTTACATGGCCGTGCAAATTCGGGTTATTGCCAATATTCGGGTTTTAAAAGGGTTATTGACTGCATGTAAACGCAGTCTATGATGGTGAGAAGTGAGGAATGCTGGGAGTTGTAGTGTCAGGGCCGGTGATCAAAAGGCTGGCATGGCGACATGTTTTGTGTATTTCTTCATCTTCTTTAATTTGCTACTTGACTTTTACAATCCTAAGACCAATGCATGAGGAGCAAAAAAGCAAATGAAAAAGTTAATCAAAGATTTCATTTTTATTCATTTATGTTTCCTATTTAATACAGTCGTGTTATTTTCACTTAAACATGGCAAACTGAAACAGTAGTGACATGCCATCACCATATCAAGCTGAGGACTATAAAACCTTTGGTTTCAAAATATATTTTCCTTTGTTATCTGTAACTGATTACATATCTATATTTGTTAAAATAGATATTAAAACTAAGTACATTGAATGATAATATAACATATCTCCCTCTTGATTGTATCAGTAACATGATAAAGTTTTTCCAAACACCGTTTTTTTTTTTCCTTGAAATTACCTAAAATATAAAATTGAAGTAATGTCAGTGAAGTCCTGAGTCTGCATTGGCTGTTGGGAGCAAAACAAGTGTGTAATAAAATGGAGAAACCTCAAGATTGTCGGGGACAAAGAAATGAAAGTATAGTATCGGCTCAAATGTGCTTTAGTACATGAAAAAGAAGATACTGTGGCTTTTCAATAAATATTAGGAAAAGGACTGTGAGTACTAAACACTTTGAGCTTGTATTTTAATCTTTATTATTACATTATTATTTACAGCAGTGTTTTTCTAATGTGACATCTCCATCATCTCCCATCTGACCCAAAACTGTACAGTAATTAAACTGTATCATAGCTGCACACACAAAGACTACTTAATAATAAACAGCTTGAAAAGACTGAGAGTCATCAATCAGGAACATAGCAGGGAATAGTTACATGATACAAGTTTTGGGAAAGATTCAAATGCCGCTATCATTATCAGATGCTTTGTGAAAGAATAGAGATGCTTGGCTCCCCTGCACATCTGTTCTCATCTCGTCCTACAACACAAGAGTCATAAGAGAAGTACTGGAGACATATGATAAATATGTTAATGTTATAAACAGCTGGCAGCAATAGTGGAAATAAGATGCAGCTCAGAGGTGATGTCCAAACTAACGCAGTGTTTGCTTTTGTGTTATTCTTGCTCGGAGATCAGGAAGTTTAGAGGATTATATTGTATTGTATATCATACTGAGACATTTAGCTTGAGAAATTTCTCATAAAATACTTCTAATCCTGTCCTTTGTGCTTCATGCATTTATAGCAGAGAGATGTGAACTGAATGTGCTGGTGTCTTTGTGTTGCAAGTCTCTGCTGATGTTCAATGAGTGGCTGAAGAAAGGTCTGCTGGTGTTCCCTCACTTCTGCCTGGGCCGAGGGCTGATAGATATGGCCATGAATCAGGCTGTTACTGACGTTTACGCCAGGTTTGGTAAGTGAAGCACGCTTTCTCGCGTGTTTAAATTCTGTGTTGCATACATTTTTTCAGTTTCAAACTGACTCTTGGTGATAATTCTGTGTTTTTACTGGAGAAAGAATATCCTGGTACTGCTTGTGAAGAATACAAAAAAAACAGAAGTGCATTTTCAATACAGCCCTTATCTTTGTTTCCAGGTGAAGAATATTCACTGGACCCTTTTCGTTGGGACTTTGTGGGAAAAAACATTGCTTTTATGGCCGTTGAAGGCTTTGTTTACTTTATTCTTAATCTTCTGATCCAGTACCGCTTCTTCTTGGACCATTGGTAAGTGTCTCAGCAAGCAACAACGTTTGTCTTATTTCTCTGACACGATCGTGGAAATAGGAAAAATTTAAGTTGCGCGACCGACCACCAGGGCCCAGTCTCCAAAAGTTGCAGCAGAAATGAACATATTGGTCTGGTTTAAAAATAAATAAATTAAAAAAAAGATAGATCTCCATAGCTAAATTTCACAAATAATTTTCCCTAAAGTACAACTTTAGGGACTAGAAGTTTTTGAGTGATCACTGGATTGAAGTCTGTGGTGTTAACGGCCAGCGTTCATAACTTTAGCTACATAGCGTTCAGGCGTTTTGCTGGATTTAACCTCTGAGCTGTGACATACATTAACAGCTAAGACAGCATAATCTTATTCTAAAGTTAATATAACTTTTGTGCTGTCAGATGTACTAACACACTCCAGGTTGGCCTCAACAGTCAAGGGAGAAGGCTGCCAAACGGCTCTCACCCTCTGGCTCACAATCACGGTGGGAGCCAGTCTGGCCTTCTGTTGGGGGAGGGGGGTGGCTGCTGCTGATCACCAACTGGTCTGGGGCTGAATAAACAGCCCCGAGCTAAGCTGGTCGCCGCTTTGGCCGTTTGTTGTGGGCGGACCAGCTCAATCCTCGCACCACTGTTGCTGTCAATTTGTCTGGCTGAGCCATCTAGGTCGGGGATCGGCAACCCGCGGCTCTTTAGCGCTGCCCTAGTGGCTCCCTGGAGCTTTTTCAAAAATGTTTGACCTTTTTTTTCCCCTCTTTTTTTCTTCCTTTTTTTCTTCTTTTTTTCTATTTTTTTCCTTTTTCCTTTTTATCTTCTTTTTAGGGCCCGAGCACCTTCAGTGCGAAGGCCCTATTGTATCTGTAGGAATTTTTCTTTCTTTCTTTCTTTCTTTCTTCTGACGAAAGGAGGGCCTTTTTGCCCCCCTAAACGTGCCCAAAAAGTCACCAAATTTTGCATGCAAGTCAGGCCTGGCGTAAAATTTGATATTTAATGGTTTACATTAATGGGCGTGGCAAAATGGCTCAATAGCGCCCCCCGGAAAACTTTGTGCCTCAAGCCCCACAATACGGTTTGACGTACATGCACGAAAATCAGTACACACCTGTATCAGTACACAACCTAAAGAAAAGTCTCTTGGTGACATGGCCGAAACCGAACAGGAAGTCAGCCATTTTGAATTAATCGTGTCACTTTGGCGCAATTTATGCCATTCCTTCGGCAGTTAATAAGGCCCGAACCGTAACGTGCACCCAAGTGTGTTACACATCAAAATGTGCGTCTCCATCCTGCGACAACACGCATTACTTTTCTCTTTCAAAAGCGTTACCGTGGCGACGCTAGACGCCAAAAAGCGCGCCCACCCTTCACCTGGTTGGTTCAGACAGAAAAAACTTTGCGCCTCAAGCCCCATAATACGGTTTGACGTACATGAACGAAAATTGGTACACACCTGTATAATGTCGCAACTAAAAGAAAAGTCTCTTGGCGCCATGGCCGAAACCGAACAGGAAGTCGGCTATTTTGAACATTCTGAATTAATCGCGTAATTTTGGAGCAATATGAGCCATTCCTTCGAGAATTAATACGGCCCGAACCGTAACGTGCACCAAGGTGTGTTATACATCAAAATGTGCGTCTCTATCCTGCGACTACACGCATTACTTTTCTCTTTCAAAAGTGTTACCGTGGCGGCGCTAGACGCCAACAAGCACACCCCCCCCTTCATCTGATTGGTCCATATTTGATAGTTCCCCAAAAGGCACCAAATTTGGCATGCAAGCCAGACTTGGTGATAAATTTGATATTTCATGGTTTGCATTAATGGGCGTGGCAAAATGGCTCAACAGCGCCCCCCAGAAAACTTTGTGCCTCAAGCCCCACAATACGGTTTGACGTACATGCACGAAAATCGCTACACACCTGTATCATGGCACAACTTAAAGAAAAGTCTCTTGGAGCCATGGCCGAAACCGAACAGGAAGTCGGCCATTTTGAATTAATTGTGTAATTTTGGCGCAATTTATGCCATTCCTTCTGCAATTAATACGGCCTGAACCGTAATGTGCACCCAGGTGTGTTATACATCAAAATGTGCGTCTTCATCTTGCGACTACGCGCATTACTTTTCTCTTTCAAAAGTGTTACCGTGGCGACGCTAGACGCCAAAAGGCGCGCCCCCCCTTCATCTGATTGGTCCATATTTGATAGTCACCAAATTTTGCATGCAAGCCAGACTTGGCGATACATTTGATATTTCATGGTTTGCATTAATGGGCGTGGCCTAACGGCTCAACAGCGCCCCCTAGAATACTATTCTCTGCCATAACTTTTGAATGGTTTGACATAAAGAGTCGTGGGTGGTGTCATGGGACTCGGTATTGAGTCCTTTACCATAATTGGTGAAAATTAGCCCCGCCCCTTCTTCTGATTGGTTGTCCCTATTTCCCACTATAACTTTTGAATGTTTTGACATGGAGAGTAGTGGGTGGTGTCATCAGATTATGTATGGAGTCCTTGACCTTCATTGGCCTGAATTAGCCCCGCCCCTTCTTCTGATTGGTTGTCCCTTTTTTCTGCTATAACTTTTGAATGGTTTGATATAGGAAGTCATGGGTGGTGTCATTTAAGATATGCTTATGGGGGGCGGTGGCCGTGAGTGCGAGGGCCCGTTCATCGCTGCTTGCAGCTTTAATTTTTAATTTTTTCTTCTTTTTTCCTTTTTAATCTCGACATTTCGACTTTTTTCTCGACATTTCGACATCTCGACAAATTTTGACTTTTTTCTCAACATTTCGACTTTTTTCTCGAAATTTTGACTTTTTTCTCCACATTTCGACTTTTTTCTCGAAATTTTGACTTTTTTCTTGACATTTCGACTTTTTTTTCAACATTTCGACTCTTCTCGACATTTCAACTTTTTTCTCGACATTTCAACTTTTTTCTCAAGATTGTACTTCAACATTAATCTTGACATTTCGACCTTTTTCATGAAATTTTGACTTTTTTCTCGACATTTCGACAAAAAAAAATCTTCAGCCAGTTATAAATAATATAGATGCATGGAGCGTGCGTTGCCTTCATTCTAAGGCTTATACAAGACTTTTCATTTTTTGCGGCTCCAGACATATTCTTTTTTTGTGTTTTTGGTCCAATATGGCTCTTTCAACATTTTGGGTTGCCGACCCCTGATCTAGATAGACCGACACTAGGCTAGCAAAAACATTTCACAGGCCTTTACCACAAACATCTGAAACGAGGACAGATTCAGTCAGACTGAATGTAAAGTCATGCTAGTTGGCGTCACATCTTACCTGCCAGGATTGTTCGTTCCACCTTTTTGCTCATATTTGGATTAACCAGCATTGGGCTGAGTCCTGACATGGCATCCTCCACAAGCTTAAAAAAAGAAACCACAGCTTCCAAGCTACATCACAGAGGGTTTGTTCAATTCTCTGTACACAGTTCATTGCTCAATTTTTACATAAAAACATCAGAAAAAGTGAATTCTCATAAGGTTTAGAAAGCTTAAGCCAGACGAGGTGCATCCCTGTTGTACCAGACGCCCTCCCACGGATGCTTTTCTTTCTTCTCAGGTTATCCGACTACAAACATACCCCAATAAAAGATGAGGATGATGATGTGGCGGTGGAGAGGAAAAGGATTTATGATGGAGGAAGCAAACTGGACATCCTGCAGATCAGAGATCTCTCCAAGGTGAAGATTACTGACATGATGTGACCTCGTCATAAAGCATCCATCTCACACTGCGTTTCAGGCTGTAGCGATGAATGCAACGTTTAATTTTATAATATTAATATCAGACGACATTTAGCTTTCTAAATGAAAAGAAGAAAAGGAGAAAAGCTCCCTCAGTAGCTCCACAATAATTTCTCTACGATCCCAATGCCAGGAAATGATAAAACAGCTTCACTTGAAACGTCTGCTCAATAAACAATGACATGCCAATCAAAACAGTGTACAGACACATGAACCTTTTTTTTGTATTTATTCCATCTTTTGAACCTGAGATGAGAATCTCTATTTCAGCTGTGGCTATTATTCTATCAAAGCGAGCCGTGTTTGTTTCTCTGCTTTCTCTGCACAGACGTATGTGGGCAGAAAGAGGGCAGCTGTGGACCGGATTTGTGTGGGTGTCCCTGCTGGAGAGGTAAAGTTGCTGAGTTCATTTACACTGACATCATCCTCTCTATTTGTGCCTCTTTGCTTTTGTTTGAGTAAACTTGCATGCTGATTTAACTTTGAGCAACAGTAACATAATCTTGAACGTTAATTCATGCACACGTTGATATTTCTAGTAAACCTAGATTAAATATTTGTTTCATAATGATGTTAATATTCATTCTGGTTGTGGTTTCTTCTGTTTCTATTAGTGCTTCGGTCTTCTGGGAGTTAACGGAGCTGGAAAGACGACGACCTTCAAAATGCTGACAGGTGACACCGATGTCACCTCTGGAGAGGCTACCGTGGCTGGATACAGGTAAATGGAGCTAAAAAAAATAAAAAAAGGAAAATCCCTGGATACCACAGTTTAATGGAAGTAGGGATGGGCGGTATGGACTAAAAAATGTATCACAATCATTTCTGGCATTTATCCCGATAACAATAAAAAAATACCAATTCAACTCCACCTTTGTAACTATAAATCTATCACCACATTCAGTCTTTGGAGCCCCCAAAACACTGCTCTAAAAGATAATAATGCTACTAAACTACACCAATTAAATTTAATTAATAAAAACCAATTAAATTAGTGCACCTGTACTGCAAAACTGTAGTGACTCAAATTAAACAAGTTTGAAATGTAAGAACAGATTCAACATTTATTCAAACTGTATCAGCTTAAACAGTGGGATAACAGTGCAAACAGCAAAAGTACCATTGTCGTTCAAGTTTTCTTAGCTTATAAAATCACAAATTAGAAAAAAATACAACCTGATAAATAAAGAAACAGGACAAATAAATAAAAGTTCACTGACAATAAAATCCTATCAGTGATGACCTCTTCTAATATAAATAAAATGTGCAAATTAACCTGTGGTTGGAACATGCCACAAATTAGATGCTATTGCAATTTTTTTTTGTAATAGTCAAACGTTATATCAAAATGTAACAACCATTTCCTTCTGTTTTTGCAGACTCTGCACATAATAGATGATGTTTGCTCCTCGTCTTTCTTTTTAAATCCAAACCAGTTCCAGATAACGGAGCTGGAGCCTCGTTTAACGACGAGCTCCTCGCTCTCAGATCCGCCTTCCGCCATGTTTGTTACACAAAAACGTCATCAACGGGAATTTATCGTTTTTACCGCAAGATGACAAATTCTTACCGTGACGGTATATCGTGAACGGTAAAATATCGCCCATTCCTAAATGGAAGCCACAATTAGATTTATTAAATAAGAAAAGATACAGTCAGTATTTAGAGTGTTAGTTGTTTTTAAGTCCCATGTCCTGTTTTACTTCTTTACAGTGATTCTGGTCCCAATATTCCAAATAATCCCATCAAAAAAATCATCATTTTATTAAAAGTGCACTTTTGCATTCAGAATGTATGTACAAAAGAGTTTGGAAGGATGTAATATATTAGCCTGATAGATAAAACATTATAAACACAAAAAAAAAAATTGCAATTGATCTAACTTTTAATTCACTTCTTGGGGAACTGCCTCCCTCACATGCTTAAATCATCCCCACATTTAATGCTCTGCCAGCTAATTGTGGCATGTTGTGCTTTATCTCGTAGCATCCTGTCAGAGATTCTTGACGTGCACCAGAACATGGGCTACTGCCCCCAGTTTGACGCCATTGATGAGCTCCTCACCGGCAGGGAGCATCTCTACCTCTACGCTCGTCTCAGAGGGGTGCCCGAGTCAGAGATCCCCCGAGTGAGTGGGACTCCAGCTGCTTTACACATGGAAGTGTCTGAGGATGTTATACTAGTAACAGTGTTTTTAATCTTGTTTTGTTCACCCTCTTCCCATTTATTTATGCTTTAATCCTTGTTTTGCTCTTAAAGTTGTGTTTGACATAGTCTTGTACAAACAGAGGTGTCAAGTAACGAAGTACAAATACTTCGTTACCTTACTTAAGTAGAAATTTTGGTTATCTATACTTCACTGGAGTAATTATTTTTCAGACGACTTTTTACTTTTACTCCTTACATTTTCACGCAATTATCTGTACTTTTTACTCCTTACATTTTAAAAACAGCCTCGTTACTCTATTTCATTTCGGCCTTTAAAAAACACTATCCAGTTAAATTGCTCCATCCGGATAGAGTGAATTTGGTTGTGGTTGTTTCAGATGTTCTTGTCCAGTTTTGTTCTTACATCCGTTCCCTCAGATTCCTGCAACTAAACTTGGATGTACATTCCAATAAAGGTTAGGATAAATGATAACATGCCTCTGAAGTTTGACTTTTTCACCATTACAATACTTATAGGCAGTACTCGAGTTGAGGGGGGATGAGGGGGGATAAAAACGGTCAAAATCACCCCCCCTGTAAAACTGCCATCCCCCCTTTCCATCCCTTATGTCATTTCATCAATGAATGTGGTTTTACTGCTATTTCCACATTTAGAGTCAGCACCAGAAAAATAACACCAGAAAAATGTGACAATTTTCACCTGTTTCAGGTAAATTTTCACTTGAAATAAAACTCTGCCAGTGGGACAAGATTTACCTTCTCATTACAAGCAAAAAAATCTTGTTCCACTGGCAGATTTTTCTACTTATTTTAAGTGAAAATCTACTTGAAACAGGTGAAAATTGTTGTTTTTTCCAGTGATGAGTCTTGTTTTAAGTGTAATGAGATTTGTTTTACTAAAATGAGACATTTTAACTAGAAATAAGACAAATATTCTTGTTAAGATTTTGAGTTTTTGCAGTGATCCATTTTACTTATCCTGTGAAGGACAGAGTCATATTGATAAGTTCAGAAAAGTGTTTTTATTGTTGTGTTTTGATGTATTTGATGTAAGCCCAGTGGATATTTAAAGCTTACAGAAGGCTGCATTTAACTGCTGCTATGTCATTCCTGCAGTAATTCTGCAGGTGTTTTGGTCAGTGCTATTATTTGTAACATATTATATTATTTATAATCAGCACAAATTATCTGTCCCCATATGATAAAATCCACCATCCCCCCTGATTTTTTTTTACAACTCGAGTACTGCTTATAGGCAACTAGTCATCATATCTTCTGCTCTCTGAAACACATGTTAATGCTCAATAGTACACATATATGGTTCTTTAATATATTTGCATTATACTAAGATACATTTATTTTCAATGGCTTTTGTCCTTAATGGCTTTTCCCCCTTACATTACTTTTACTTTTATACTTTAAGTAGTTTTGAAACCAGTACTTTTATACTTTTACTTGAGTAAAAAACTTGAGATGATACTTCAACTTCTACAGGAGTATTTTTAAACTCTAGTATCTATACTTCTACCTGAGTAACGAATGTGAATACTTTTGACACCTCTGTGTACAAATTGTGCATTTAAGTCACCACAAACACACCTCTCTCCTGCTTGGTTCAGGTGGCAGAGTGGGGTATCCAGAAACTGGGCCTGACGGAGTACGCAGGCAGCTGTGCAGGAACCTACAGCGGAGGCAACAAGCGCAAACTCTCCACGGCCATTGCCATGATTGGCTGCCCGTCGCTGGTGCTGCTGGTGAGTCAGCCAATGAGGACAAGCTCCTTAGCCCATTGTTTGGTTTTGGAGTTTTTATGCAGGGATTCATCAATGAAATAGTCTGCGGGTCCAGATGGGAAGCCATATGGGTTCAGTCAAGCCTGCCTTGGATGTTTTATGCATTGGCAAGAAAGTGTGCAGTTCAATTCAAATTGGGATAAATCTGGGATTTTTGCCACATGCTGATAGAGATAAGGACTGGGCTTTTGTTTGTATGGATTTATGTGCTCAGAAAGTCAAGTTTGCCATTTGCTTTGTGACTGTGTGTGTGCTTAGGATGAGCCCACGACGGGGATGGATCCGCACTCGCGGCGCTTCCTGTGGAACGCCATCATGAGCGTGATTCAGGATGGCAGGGCCGTGGTGTTAACGTCGCACAGGTTCGGCATTCAATACTGAAATAAATCCACTACATACATTTTCTGCAGCAGCTGACCAAACACAGTTAATTCTTATGACAACAGCTGTTGATAAGACCCTGAATGGATTAGTATTCGCCTTATTTTTCCAGGGATCTCTGTAAAACTGTGATATTTTTTGCTCACGGACATGAAACAGCAGCAGTAATAATAAAGATGGATTATGTTTGTTGTTTTCCACCAGTATGGAGGAGTGTGAAGCTCTGTGCACTCGACTGGCCATCATGGTCAATGGGACCTTCAAGTGTCTGGGTACCATTCAGCATCTCAAATACAAGTAAGACTTTTGTGATTAATAGGCTCATACTTTCAAAACTTTATAGATATTAGAAGTACTCTGTGTTAGGAATGGGTGATATTTTACCGTTCACGATAAACCGTCAAAAACATTCCCCACGGTAAGAATTTGTCATATCGCGGTAAAAACGATAAATCCCTGTTGATGATGTTTTTGTGTAAAGCTGATTTAAGGAAGGAAGGAAGAAAGGAAATGAGCCAGAAAGAAAGAAAAAGAAAGAAAGAAAGAAAGAAATGAGCCAGAAAGAAAGAAAAAGAAAGAAAGAAATGAGCCAGAAAGAAAGAAAGAAAGAAATGAGCCAGAAAGAAAGAAAGAAAGAAAGAAATGAGCCAGAAAGAAAGAAAGAAATGAGCCAGAAAGAAAGAAAGAAATGAGCCAGAAAGAAAGAAAGAAAGAAATGAGCCAGAAAGAAAGAAAGAAATGAGCCAGAAAGAGAAAGAAAGAAAGAAAGAAAGAAAGAAAGAAAGAAAGAAAGAAAGAAATGAGCCAGAAAGAAAGAAAGAAAGAGAGAGAGAAAGAAAGAAATGAGCCAGAAAGAAAGAAAGAAAGAAATGAGCCAGAAAGAAAGAAAGAAAAAGAAAAAAAGAAAGAAATGAGCCAGAAAAGAAAGAAAGAAATGAGCCAGAAAGAAAGAAAGAGAGAATGAAAGAAAGAAAGAAATGAGCCAGAAAGAAAGAAAGAAAGAAATGAGCCAGAAAGAAAGAAAGAAAGAAAGAGAATGAAAGAAAGAAAGAAATGAGCCAGAAAGAAAGAAAGAGAGAATGAAAGAAAGAAAGAAATGAGCCAGAAAGAAAGAAAGAAAGAAATGAGCCAGAAAGAAAGAAAGAAAGAGAATGAAAGAAAGAAAGAAATGAGCCAGAAAGAAAGAAAGAGAGAATGAAAGAAAGAAAGAAATGAGCCAGAAAGAAAGAAAGAAAGAAAGAAAGAAAGAAATGAGCCAGAAAGAAAGAAAAAAAGAAAGAAAGAAATGAGCCAGAAAGAAAGAAAGAAAAAGAAAAAAAGAAAGAAATGAGCCAGAAAAGAAAGAAAGAAATGAGCCAGAAAGAAAGAAAGAGAGAATGAAAGAAAGAAAGAAATGAGCCAGAAAGAAAGAAAGAAAGAAAGAAAGAAATGAGCCAGGAAGAAAAAAAGAAAGAAAGAAAGAAATTAGCCAGAAAGAAAGAAAGAAAAAAAGAAAGAAAGAAATGAGCCAGAAAGAAAGAAAGAAAAAGAAAAAAAGAAAGAAATGAGACAGAAAAGAAAGAAAGAAATGGGCCAGAAAGAAAGAAAGAGAGAATGAAAGAAAGAAAGAAAGAAAGAAAGAAAGAAAGAAATGAGCCAGAAAGAAAGAAATGAGCCAGAAAGAAAGAAAGAAAAAGAAAAAAGAAAGAAATGAGACAGAAAAGAAAGAAAGAAATGGGCCAGAAAGAAAGAAAGAGAGAATGAAAGAAAGAAAGAAAGAAAGAAAGAAAGAAAGAAAGAAAGAAAGAAAGAAAGAAAGAAAGAAAGAAAGAAAGAAATGAGCCAGAAAGAAAGAAATGAGCCAGAAAGAAAGAAAGAAAAAGAAAAAAGAAAGAAATGAGACAGAAAAGAAAGAAAGAAATGGGCCAGAAAGAAAGAAAGAAAGAGAGAAAGAAAGAAAGAAAGAAAGAAAGAAAGAAAGAAAGAAAGAAAGAAAGAAAGAAAGAAAGAAAGAAAGAAAGAAAGAAAGAAAGAAAGAAAGAAAGAAAAAAAAGGATACATTCCTGTTGATGACGTTTTTGTGTAAAGCCTGATTTATGGTTCTGCGTTAAATCCACGCGGAAGGAAGGAAGGAAGGAAGGAAGGAAGGAAGGAAGGAAGGAAGGAAGGAAGGAAGGAAGGAAGGAAGGAAGGAAGGAAGGAAGGAAGGAAGGAAGGAAGGAAGGAAGGAAGGAAGGAAGGAAGGAAGGATGAGCCTGAAAGAAAGAAAGAAAAAAGGATACATTCCCGTTGATGATATAGTTAAAAAGGTGGAGTTGAATTGGTATTTTTTTATCGTTATCGGGATAAATGCCAGAAATTATCGTGATAATTGTTTTAGTCCATACCGCCCATCCCTGCTCTGTGTGCTCTCTGGAGCTGTGGATATGAAATAGTGCATTTACTGTATGGACAATACTACTGATTTAAAGTTGTAAAACATGCTTTTTAGGTGAATAAAATGCATCTGTGATGAATAGTTTTGGTGAACCAGAATAATGTCCAGTACAAATAACCGTGGCTTCAGTTAATGTTGACATGTTAACCGTCCGTGTCCCTGTGATCTAGATTCGGTGATGGCTACGTGGTCACCATGAAAATCAAGGCAGCTAAAGCTGGTGTGAGCCCGGAGCTGGAACCTGTGGAAAGCTTCATGGAGAGCTCGTTCCCCGGGTGCATTCAGCGGGAGAAGCACTACAACACGCTGCAGTATGAAATTGCCTCATCTTCACTTGCCAGGATATTTCAGTTGGTGGTGGCCAATAAAGACAGACTCAACATCGAAGACTACTCCGTTTCCCAGACAACACTGGATCAGGTGAGGATGAGACACAGTATTAAACACAGTATCACTAGAGACAATTATTCCTATAAAATACCTATTTTATATACCGTATTTTCTGGACTATAAGCCGCTACTTTTTTCATAGGTTTTCAACCATGCAGCTTATACAAAGGTGCGGCTATTCTGTGGATTTTTCTTCCACCGCTCGGGGCGCTCTAACCGGAATTAGAATAAAAACTAAGACAAAATAAATGCAAAGAAGAATATGCTACTTCTTCTTTAGCAGATTTAGATAGAAGTAGGTAGAAGCAGATTTCAAACAGATAAATAGATACCGGTTTTCTCTTGGTTCTGTCCCATTTTAATCAGCAAAGTATAATAAAAGACATAAAAGACACTGTTAGGAAAGGATCTATTTAGGTACAAACATGTACATCATTTACAGTTCAAAATCATTATCTACATGTAGTAAGTATCTAATCTAACAACATAAATATCTGCGGCTTGCATATCTTTTTTTTTAAATAGAGTGGATGCGGCTTATATACAGGTGCCGCTTGTATATCTTTTTTTCATTATTTTTTTAAAAATAGAGCGGATGCGGCTTATATTTTCTTATAGTCCAGAAAATACGGTAATCAGAAAAAACTGTTAATATGATAATACAGTCAATATGTTCACTGCATTACTCTCTCTGCAGGATATAGTTTATTTTCTTCTCTGAACTGATCTTTGAATGAGTTTTACAAGTTACAGGAAAGCTTCCTCAAGAGATGGAGGACGTTGCATCATTATGGCATGATTGACAGAGATTTGATGTAATAGACTGGAAAAGGTTATAAAACCTATCAAACAGTTTGAACCCAACCCAGTCAAATAAAGTAGGATCACTGTTACCTTCCAGAGAGTGTTCAGTTGGCAAAAGCAATGTGGAATAGTGATCTGAATCACAAGGAAACCCTCAGGTAACTTCCAGCCAAAGGGCTCTTGTACCTTGAGCCATCTTCCTTGGGGCTGTTTATATATGAATCCACCACCAGGGGGCACTAAAGCACAACGATGTGCTCGACGTGGAAGAGGGGAGAAAGTAAGCCACTGCTTTATGGGTGTGGATGAGACCCAAGTATAAAATTCAGGTTTAAAGCAGAAGAATTATATGAGGAGAAAGGAAAACAAGACATTCCAGCAAGAACATTATCCCCTCTGCGAAACATGGCAGCGGAGCCTTCAGAGTTTGGGCCTGAATCACTGAGGAAAATATCTAACCTCTGGGTTTATCAATGCAGAATTATACTAAATTAAAACTTTTAAGCACTACTCTGAAATTTCTGATGCATTTACAGTATCTTTTGCTTCATCCGTCATCCACGTGTTCACTATCTCCCACCTGTCTTCTTATCGGAAGGAGCAACAGTTGTTGGCATATTGATAATCAGTTCACAAAGCTTGACATTTCAATCTAACCAGTGCTGGATGTAAATAAATCATGACTATTAGTCCTGGGCTCCGAGAAAAGCTTTTTATCGCATGCTGATGGGTTTTTTTCTGCTCTTCAGGTGTTTGTCAACTTTGCCAAGCTGCAGACAGCCGAAGACGAAGACGTCAAGCCACACAGAAGGACTCGTGCAAGGAAAGACATCAAGATCTCGCCGGTAAAAAGGAAAAAATGAACCTGGAGCTGGATATTACAGTGACACTGCTCCACTCCGCAGGGCTGTTGTGTCACACATTCCTAAATTTGACATTTATGTTTAATGTTTTACTAGCCATGTTGCTTTTTGAGATAGCGAGACCAGTTGCCCACCAAGGTGACTGGTGGGAAGTTTTTTTTGTTTTTGTCTTGGTTTTTTTTACAGCTAAATCTGACAAATGTTTGGCTGCAGATGAGGATTGATTTTATACAAGATAATAGAAACTTAAGCATGTCTGACTCATTTCTCTGACTCCACGTGAAGTGTTCCTCTGAGCAGCAGAGACCGATGTAAACGCCACATATTTCTGCTTAGACAGACCGGGTTGTATAAATATGTATATATTGTATGAGGAATGAATACTTGAGCACTCCAGATGCTGTATTTTTTTCTACATCAACACACACATTCAATTTTATGTGCTGCATTTAATTGAAAATGACATTTAATGCTGTTTTTCAGGACTGTTTCAAACCAACCTGTTTACTTTTGCTTCTGTTCTTTTCAGACATTATTGATTGCACATTAAAGCATTTATTTATCTTTTGCGTTTCCTACATTGCATGTCATGTTATCTCTCCGTGTGATTACAAAATAGCGATGCATTTTCTTCTCGAGTTAAAATGCATTGCTTTAGGGACGAATTGAAAATATAAATAGAGCTGTAGTTGAAGCAGAAATCCATTTTCTATCTGGTATTAATTGAGCGTTTTTCAATTAATCAGTCCAGACACGCCGATTCAATGGCCACGATTTCATTATGTACGAATGAAATGCTTAATTTCCTTTTCAATCTTTCAGCCATTGCCGGTCAGCTTTTAAAAAGACTCGATGGTTTATCAGAGGAGAGCTGAGGCTTTTCACTGGAGGCGGCTGCGGATCGTTGTGGTTGGCTTTGCATCGGAGCCGCGGCGACACCTCGCTGAGTAGCTGTCACAACCTGGACTTATCTGACTCTCAGTCCAATTACTCTCCTCCTGCCTGGAGTGGTGGTGTCACCGCCTCAGGCCGCCCACAAGCCTGAATTTTATTGGCCACCTCAAATAAATAGCACATTGGCACTGTGCAGTTCAGGGCTACTAATGAATTCTCTAGTGGGGATCTCATGCTGCCTCTCTGCCCATATGGTCATCTGGATGATGAGCATGGATAGTGCTGGTGTGTGGGTGCAAGGGAGTAATGGAGTGTATATTTTATTGTGCTGACCACTTATGGTGTTTGGATTGAATACTGGGGTTTCTGCTCAGGCTTCATATTGAGATTAGTGTTTTTTAGGAGTAAACTCCAGAACAAGTTTCTAATCATATAAAAGAGGCTGAATTAATTTCTCTCAAAGCCTTTCATAACCGCCCTGCTAACCAAGGGAGTTCTGGGTGGAAATCAGGGGCGTCAATTGGGTATGGCAAGGTATGGCAGCCGCCACACCTTGGCTTCAAGGGAAAATGTAAATGTTTGTTTTTTAAATACATTTTGGAATTACTCTGTGTCTATTTGTATTGATTATTCTATAACTTAATACATATAGAATAACTACAAATGCAAATCAGAACATGATCGATTTCACTAGTTATTACACACTGCAAAAACTGAAAATCTTAACAAGAATATTTGTCTTATTTCTAGTTAAAATGTCTAATTTTTAGTAAAAAAAAATCTCATTACATTTAAGACAAGACTCAAAAACAACCATTTTCACCTGTTTCAAGTAGATTTTCACTTAAAATAAGTGGAAAAATCTGCCAGTGGAACAAGATTTTTTTGCTTGTAATGAGAAGATAAATCTGGCAGATTTTTCTACTTATTTCAAGTGAAAATTTATTTGAAACAGGTGAAAATGGTCAAATAACAAGTTATTTTTCTGGTGATGACTTGTTTCAAGTGTAATGAGATTTTTTGTCTAAAAATTAGACATTTTAACTAGAAATAAGACAAATATTTCTGGTAAGATTTTGAGTTTTTGCAGTGATCGAGACTGCATTTGAAAAAGTTCAGATTTTCTTGACCACACAGATAAGCTACATAGCAGACTTCTGTGATGAGTATTTGCTGGACGTGTTGATTGATACTCTAGTTAAATTATGTGACTCGTAACCTTGCCATACCTTAGCTTCCACTGAATTGACGCCACTGGTGAACCACTTAGCGTTGGCTCCCATCAGGTACCAGCAGACGTGGTGCTGGATATTTTTTAAGCAGTGAACATACTTTTTCCTTGAAATACTCCCAAATGTTAATGTCCTATTGTAAGGCCTGGATTTTTTTTTTGAAGACTTCCTCCAAAGCAGCTTCATGAGAGGATGCAACTACAACGATATCCCCGATCAGCAGCTGCATCCTCCTGCATATGAGGCCTTTCCAGGTGGGACCACAAAGGCAGTCAAGCGATGAGCAAATGAGACGTTCAAGCCTGAATATTTCCCATTTAAGGCACCTTCATTGGTCTTGTCACCTAGCAGTGTTGACAACATCCGTCTCGAATAACGGAGGCATGAAATCTAATTTATATTTAAAAAATGTTTGCATTCCACATTTACATATGTTTTTGAAATGGGGAAAGCCCACGACCTGTCATAAAATTGATGTGTTTTAGGATTTTTATGCAAAAATTATACATAACATAGAGTAAGAAAAAAGAAGTTGAATTTTTTCTAGAAAAAAACAAAAAAATCTGCTAGTTCATAATGTGTGAAGGAATTTGTTGGGAGATCTAAATTAAGATTTTATGCTGCTAAATATCTTACCATCCATATAAGTTTAAGATCTGTAATCTAAGTGTCGCATATTCTGATAAACCGGATCTGGAAGTCTCTACTCATGACAAAGTGTGAAACGTCCCTAGCTGGAATTACCAAATTATAGAGACATACCCAAAGAGAATCGGAGCACAAATTGTGCAAAGGAAAGCTCATTGAATTCTTACGCACTCCCTTTTTCCTTTTATTTTTCTGTTTTATTTATAGCTTCTTTTTTAACCATCATGATCGAATAACCTTCAGTGTTGTAGGCATGTTTTTGATGAAATTATAATTAAAATCCACTTGGCAAGGCAACAGGGGTGAACGTTTTACTCCTCACCCCCTCTGCAGTTTTATGGATTTGTCCGAGTACATCCTGTAAACAAAGGACGTTCCTCCTGCATCATTTTCTTCTGCAAACTCTGAAAGGTTGGCACCTGAATTCTGAATTACAAATGACCCTGTTTGATATCCTCAATGAGTCTCACATGACTATCGGGGGATCAAAAACTCAAACTTTTCCCTCTGGTCATGTTTTAAGCGTGGCAGGAAGAAACTGGTTGGACGGCTTTTTCATGTCATCTCCAAATTCCTTCACTTTCATCATTTTGATTTTCCTTCTTGCAAATTATAGCTTTTAGCTAAGTGCAGGAAATTTGGATTTAAATCAGGTGTAATAAAATGTCAAGTGAGTTTGAAGGGCTTAAAATTTATCGCAGAAGAAGAACTACAGAAGCAAAATTCACTGAATGTGACCTTTGAAGATTATAAATGTAAATGCAATCAGTTTGTACAGCTGCAGCCGACATTATACAGTAGATAAAAGCAGAAATTACCCAATTTGAAAAACTTAATCATGCCTCAATGGTAAAATAAGCTTCTGTCAGAAACATGTCAGAAAAGAAAATATGTGAAAGATATTTTTTTTTTACTTTTATGATCATTTGTGAATTCTCAGGTCACATGATGTTGTCACAGCACTATTATCTTAGGGAGCACTGCTCAAATACCAAATGTGCAGCTGGAACCTAACGGCTGTCTGTCACAGACAGACAATGTGAACTCGTGCTTTTTGGGAATTTGGAATTAGAAAAAAAAAGGCTTAAATATTCAAAAGTATAATTAAAACCTGTAAAAGTGACATCAGTCTTTCAACAGCCTGTGGCATGATGGAAGGAGGTGGATACGAGGAGTCTTACTCCACTTTGGAAAACACTTTTACGGCATTATGTCTCCTTCTGGCTTAGTTTTGTTACAGCTGCCGTTGGTGTAAGAAGGACAGAGGTGTCAAAAGTATTCACATTCATTACTCAGGTAGAAGTATAGATACTAGAGTTTAAAAATACTCCTGTAGAAGTTGAAGTATCAACTCAAGTTTTTTACTCAAGTAAAAGTATAAATGTACTGGTTTCAAAACTACTTAATGTATAAAAGTAAAAGTAATGTAAGGGGGAAAAAAGCCATTGAAAATGAATGCATCTTAGTATAATGCAAATATATTAAAGAACCATATATGTGTACTATTGAGCATTAACATGTGTTTCAGAGAGCAGGAGATATGATGACTAGTTGCCTATAAGTATTGTAATGGTGCAAAAAGTCAAACTTCAGAGGCATGTTATCATTTATCCTAACCTTTATTGGAATGTACATCCAAGTTTAGTTGCAGGAATCTGAGGGAACGGATGTAAGAACAAAACTGGACAAGAACATCTGAAACAACCACAACCAAATTCACTCTATCCGGATGGAGCAATTTAACTGGATAGTTTTTTTTAAAGGCCGAAATGAAATAGAGTAACGAGGCTGTTTTTAAAATGTAAGGAGTAAAAAGTAGAGATAATTGCGTGAAAATGTAAGGAGTAAAAGTAAAAAGTCGTCTAAAAAATAATTACTCCAGTGAAGTATAGATAACCAAAATTTCTACTTAAGTAAGGTAACGAAGTATTTGTACTTTGTTACTTGACACCTCTGAAGAAGGACCAGTTATTGGTCATATATGGATTAAAAAAAAAGGCCTGTGTTACATATTGGGGATGTACTCCCTCAAAGATCTGTGGATTTACCAATCAGACGTGCACTATTTCTTAAGATGTTGTCCTTGCTGATGGCTCTGCCTCGTTTTTATTTATTTGTCTGTTTTTTTTAACAACGTATCCTCCAGCTGTATGAATAATACAACCTGATAACAAGGATGTCATGGTAGTGACATATTCAGTCACCTTCAGAAAAAAATAAATGAATAAAAGCAGGGGACAAAAGCTTTAAAATGCATTTTGATCACAGGAGCTTGATTCATGCAGGGAAGAGGGACTTGTGGAAGTCTCTAGAGGATGAACGGTGAAGCAGCTTGGTGGTAAGAGGTGACGAATGTGACTGGAGAGCCACGGCACAAATTATTGAAAATCTCAGTGTTAGTCATGATATGATAGAGAGGAGAACACTGTGAGCATTTTCAGGACAGTAATGGGCACACAAGGAACACAATTTAACCACAAAGCAATGAAATGAGCAATTGTTAAAAAAAAAAAAAGAAGGCACCTTCATTGGTCTTGTCAACTAGCAGTGTTGACAACATCCGTCTCGAATAACGGAGGCATGAACTCTAATTTATATTTTAAAAATGTTTGCATTCCACATTTACATACCGGTACGTCTTTGAAATGGGGAAAGCCCACGACCTGTCATAAAATGTATGTGTTTTAGGATTTTTATGCAAATATTATACATAACATAGAGTAAGAAAAAAGAAGTTGAATTTTTTTCTAGAAAAAACAAAAAATTCTGCTAGTTCATAATGTGTGAAGGAATTTGTTGGGAGATCTAAATTAAGATTTTATGCTGCTAAATATTTTACCGTCCATATAAGTTTAAGATCTGTAATCTAAGTGTCACATATTCTGATAAACCGGATCTGGAAGTCTCTCCTCATGACAAAGTGTGAGCATTTTCAGGACAGTAATGGGCACATAAGGAACATAATTTAACCACAAAGCAATGAAATGAGCAATTGTTTAAAAAAAAATAAAAAATGTATCATTGCTTGTTGCATTTTGCACTTTGGTTAGATGTAAGAGCAGGACAGCCTACACTCTGGGGAAAACTGAGGCTCTGGGTTAATGTTCTGTTTGGAAACCAGGGGTCATTTTGACATAAACCACATACCAAAACATCACTCCTGAGCACATAAACCCGTCAACTGCAACAGTGTTTCCCGACAGCTGTGGCCTCCTTCTGCGGGATGATGCAAGCCTCACTTCAGAAACAGAAAGCAACCGATCAAGCGTCAGTGGGATGTGCAGGAAAAACAACTCCGGTCCACGGAGGATCCACACACAAACTTACAGTAAGTACTCTGTTAACATCTTTATGCCTCATACCACAAAACAGCCCCAGAGCCCGCGTAAAGGGTTTTCACTGATGAATCAGAGCAGTTGGCCCCTCGAAAGACTCTTTATTGTGCACAGAAGAAACTCTTACTCTTCACAGGGTTGCATTTTCCATGGCAACCTTTTAGCTCAACTTATGAAAGAATAGTCCATGGGTTTAGAACTCGTAAAGTTAAAGAATTATAAAAATGGATTCACTTTTCATTAGTTTATAATCCATATGAGAGTTTTCTTGGGGGTTCACAAGTTTAATTGAGGGCATAGTTTTGGAATGGAGTCAAAAAAGGTCAGTAGTGTGTTTAAGTTCAGAGGGAGCAAAAAAAAATAAACCTCTGGATGAGCAGCAAAGTTTCCGTTCAAAGCTGATGAACTCTAAGCAGATTTAAATGCACCGAGGGTATAGCTGGATGGATTTTTCCCCACACAAAAACTGGCATTTCAGCTGGATTTAACCTTTAGGGCACGTAGTTCTGCCATTGCTCTGTGTTGGTGATTCACACAGATCGTGCCACGTTGTTACAGAGAGTTGCTGCCAGTCAGGACAAAATGTGGAACATCTGAGGTTCCACGCTGAGGATACTTGATTGTGCTGGTTGTGGTTTGGGTCCTCCAGCTTTGTTTCGCTGTGGAAAAGACAGAGGTCAAATTGGACAGAGATCCATGTAGTGGTGGAGGCCTGTACAGACACTTCCCTCAGTGTGGACCGGAGTCATGCAGACGGATACCTGTGTGCAGGCCAGCTGACAGTCTTGCCGGGGCCCCGGACAAAATAATCTAAGATGGGCCCCCCTGCGCCCGGATCTCTCCTTCTCCCTCTTCCTCTCCCTCTATTCTTCAGGTTTTTATACAAGCTAATGGACATTAACATTAGAGCTAGCCAGTTAGGTTAAGTTACAAGGTGGGTAAACGTTGGCTGCGCTGTTTCTTACCTTGCTCTACGCTGACTTTATTAATTCCAGCTTCACCGTCACCACCTTTTTAAAATATTTGTGTAGAGAATCTCTGAGGCCTCTATTTTCTTATTCTCTTCTTCTCTTTTCTCTTCTTTTCTGAGCATCGGACTTGTGCTGACCGGACATTTTGACCATTCTAATGGTTGAATGAAATGATAACGTCAAATTTTGATCAGCGGCCAAACCATTTTTGTGTTGGGGGTTCTTGACCACAAGGACAATTAGGAAGAAAACAAATAAGCTTTTATGTAACTCAAATACTACACATTTTTTCCACAAATAGGCATATTTTGAAACATTTTTGAAATTTTTTATTTTTTTTTCCCCAGTTCTGGGCCACCCCCTACCCTGGGCCCGGGACAACAGACCCGTTTGTCCCCCCCTATCGGCAGGCGTGCCTGTGTGCCACCACAAACGAACCATTACTTCACACCACATTGTAATTACATTGTAATCCCACAAATTCACTGCAAAGACAAATGTCAGAATAAACCGCCAACACGATCAGTAGTAGTTAGCTGGTGAACATCACCAGTGATTGAGAGTGTACTTCTGCCCTTGCCTCAATCCAGGTGGGATAAGCTCCAGCAGACCCCCGTCACCCTGAGTGGGATGAAGCAGGTACAGATAACGGATGGATGAATGTATAATTAAGCATTTCACAGCTGGGAAGACACATTTTCACTGAAATCTCAAGGCTAAGATCAGTTTTAAAACTGGGTAAATATTCAGGTGGACATGAATGCACAACCCCCAGTGGCATTGACTGCTTCTGTCAGCAAGTTCTGAAGTTCTCCATTTTGCCGCCCTCCCCAAAAAATATATAGCTTTTGTATTTTATTTCTGAGTTTTTTCAGTAGTGTGAAGAGGTACATTCGCCCTACAAAATTACAGCCATTACATCTTGTACCAATAATTTCTATAATCCTGCAGCTCAGACGAAAGGACAAGATGAACCACATCGCATTTGGATTGTTCGTCTTTTCTCTGGTAAGTACAAAAAAAATAAGTTTGCTATGCACTATTTGTTATTTGGACATTTGGGCCACATCTCACCCCTGCTACATTTGCTGTCAGCGGTCTCAGACGGCAGCTCTGTAACCGAGCCAGAAGGGTCAAAAGTAGCCCAGATGAACCCAAACCTGTCTGCTCGTTGTTGATTATGGTCTATCAATCTGCTCTACCTTGTACTGAAGCTGGGTTTTTTTATACCGCAATTATCTTTAATATAGTAATAAAGAACTACAATTAAATATCTTAGAATGAAACAGTCTTTAGAACTAATGGTGATGTTGTTTGTTGTTGTTTTTGTGCAAATAGTTTTTATGAGCCATATTCATTTTTGTATAATTTCATGTAATTTTGCTCCATGACAGTAGACGGCTGTATTTGCTGTGTGGCTCAGCTGATTCCAGGTCAGCTGGGTTATGCCATTCAACCTGGGAAACCCAAGCACAGGTGTTGCTGACTGAAGAAGCAAACAGTTTTCAACTGTGCATAGTATGTGGCTAGTTTGAGTTTATGTGTTTTGGATGTGAGCAATTCGGTTTGTTGTTTTCGTTATGTAGGGGGGGGTAGGTGGCTCAGTTGGTGGAGCGTTCGCCCGTGAACCTAATGGGGGGTTCAAGCCCTAGTTCCTCCTGTGTCCACCAAAGTGTCCTTGGGCAAGACAGTGACTGCGTTTACATGCACTCAATAACTCTTTTAAAACCCAAATATTGGCAATAACCCGAATTTGCACGGCCATGTAAACACCAATAACCCTTTCGAATAACCTGAATTTGCTCATATTCCGGTTTTTAAAAACCCGAAAATGACCCCTGGGTTACTCCTTTTAAAACCTGAATATTTGGTCATGCAAACGCCAAACGGAATATCCCCATCAAACGAAACATGAATTTGTTTTCTGCACATGTTCTGTTCGTAAGGAATCCTGGTCTTTTGAGTCCAGGAAGTTCTTATAAACACGGAGAAACGCAAGACCACGCCACACTTTTGGAGTGAGGAGGAGACTAATCACTTCATAAATGTAATGAAGGATATGAACATTTTGGCATTTGTAGACGGTAGAAAGTACCAGGATAGCGAGATTTACAAGAAGGTGAGCGAAAAGTTTCGCGAAGCAGCATTTGTTTTGAATTTGGATACAGGAAGAAGAAATGACGGTAATTGCGTCATCACGTTCTCCGCGCGTCGCTGGTTTGATCCAGATATCCAAAATGATTAATCACCATGTATACAGGGATAACCCTGTTTGCTCACGCATGTAAGCGGAATATTCAGAATGTTTCAGTAACTGGAATATTAGCAATAACCCGAATTTTGACTGCATGTAAACATAGTCACTGAATCCCCAGTTGCTCCTGGTCATTTACCATTTATGTATTGTGAGTTAAAATAAATCTGCAAAGCAACTATGAATCAAACAGAACGTTTTGTCTGATATGTTCGGAGCACTGGGTGCACGTCTAAACTAAATCCTCCATATTAGCAACCAGTACTAGACTTCGTTTAGGTACACATTTTAAACACGACCAGTGTTACAGAGAATCCCGAGCATGCTATTAAGACCAAACAGCTAAAGTTTCACGTACGGTTCTGGTACATTTTACCAATTAAATCCTAAAATAAAACAACTCAGGTATTGTGAGACCCACAATTCACTCTTCAGATGTTGAGGGTAGTTACTGTGTTCAGGTTTTATCAACAGGTAAAAAAAAAAAATATATAATTAAAAGAAGAAAAACACAAAATGATGTTAGCATATGTTTGCAGTTGCAAGCAATGTCTTCTCCAGCTTGCCATCTGGGCTTATTTTAATAATATTCAGGCAGTAATGAACGACCATCTGTCCAAGAACAGAACATATTCACTCATTAATCCCTGAACTAAACAAAACCAAAGAAACTTTCAAGCAAAGAAAAGATGCATTTCAGTTACAGTAATTATACTGGTTTGATTATTAGATACAAGTCAGATTTAAAAGGCCCCAAAAAAAGGAAAAAGTTGTTGGGCTACAATTTGCTTCCTGATAAGCACCAGTAAAGATGACTGATTGGAAATGAGCCCTTGGAGGAACTTTAATTTGGTTTGCCGTGGAAACCACACTGGCAAAAAGCCACTGGACCCCCTGAACAGAGGAAAATAAAAAAATAAAATGTTCATGTTGTTCAAGGTTTTTCCACCACAAACCAGAGAACCGTTTGGACACATCTGTGTTTGTTGTGTTTGTATTTTGCACTTGTCTGTTCTCTGAGACAATAAAAAGACATAAATAAGTTATGACCAAAGGAGTATGTCCTTCATTAAAAGTTTGCGCCAAGGAAAAAGCTCAGCTATGTTCCACATCAGCCTAATTATGGCGCTTCCCCTTGGAAAGATGGACTCAGTCTCTCTGTAAATTGATATTACTCAGTCATGAGGCAGTAACATCCTTTAACTTTGGTTGGGAGGTTTTCTAAAACAAAAAAATATCAAAACCTGTTGAAAAAAATGTACTTTATTCTCTACATGTTTTCTGTTGTGACCGAAATAAATCGCCTGAGGTCAGTCGGACAATGAATATATCTCAAATCCAAGTTTTAACAAGTCAAGTATCGCATAGAAATCTCAGCGCCTCTTCTTTTAAAAAAAAAAAAAAACTTGGTTCTGTGTCTCAAACCTTCAGGAGGCTTCTTTTGAAGTGTCAGACGTGCGTTCCCACAGAAGGAATTGTTGATTACGTTTGCTTTTAAAGTGCATCAGAACAGCGTAGCCGGTCTGCACCTTCTCGCCTGTACCTGTGCATTTTTATTTAGATAAGAGCTGCTGGAGCCACACTTGAGAAATCTAAAACAAATATGTCTCTCCACAGTTTCTGTTTAACACACACACAAAAAAGGAAACGAAAATCATTTTGAAACACTTCAGACATACAAATAAAAATGGCTCAAACTTTTTCCACTGTTCAACACCCCCACTTGTGTGCCTCGGTGACTTACAGTAATCACAAAATTAGCTGTGGATATCAATTTATGATCCTATCTAGCATATGTCTTGCAAAAAACTCCATCTTCTTTTGCCATGCGCCGCACAAGCCAACACCCAAGACACTTTGGCCATTTGCATTTAGAGTACATGCTGAAGATAAAGAAATATAGTATCAGTATAGTCAGCTGGGACGAATGCAAGAGGAGGAAGTTCCGCTGCTGAATTAGATCTGAGAGACAAAAAAGGGACAGTGAAAACTGGAAGACATCTCATTATGACTTTTGTACAAGCCAATGTTGTCTGGGATGGTCTCGGGGATTAAAATAAACCAACACCAGCCACCAGAGGTTGTTACTTTGTCATTTTTGACTCTCATGAGAATGTCAATTCCTGTCTCTTAGCTATCATTTAACACGGCACTCCATCAGCAGTTTCCCTTGTTCGGTTCATGAAACACTAGCACGAAGATACGTTCTCCTGAGGAGTCTCCTCAGCGCCGCTCTGAATCGTAAAAATCAAAATCCTGCAACTTTGCCGTGATGCCTGCCGTAAATCTGGAGTCAAGGTGTGGTGCTGATAATGTGCATCTTTATAGATATGACAAATACATTCATCAGCTTCCACGCAGCGCCTCCGCTCCATGCTGTTAGTCCCTGAGGGGGAGTGTGAATAACTTTGTTGCTACTTCTAAAGGAGATGGAATCAGCTTCACTGGTTTCACTACAAACGACGAGGAGGATTTGTCGATAAAAGTCACTTCAAGTGCCATTCTTTGCCAATTGATATTGAAAATTGTGATGCAAAAAGAGCGTTTTGTTTCACCCGCAGCTCAAAATAAATGAATAAAGAAGAGAAGTGTAGGTGTAATGAGAGTCAGATTTTTGAAAAACAGAATTGGAGAGAATTATTACAATGCTTCTGAAAGGCTGAAAAAAAACCCTGTTGTATTTTAAAGATGCACTTCAAAGATTATACACAAACTGCAAATGTCATTTTTTAAATAAGGATACATTAGAAAGACCCAATTCAAATCAGATCTGGTGGGAAGAACAACTGTGCAAAGAGAAAATCTAAAAATTAAGAGGAAAATGTGTCAGGGAATGTCGACTACCCACTGACATCCAATTTTCCACTTTTATTTTAACTGAAAATGTAAGCACCTTATGTGAACCGCCTCTCTAAAAAAACATATTCTTAAAAACATGAAATGTCTGAACTGCCAGAGAATCATTAAGCACCTGTTTCAGGATCTTTCACTCTTGCCTGACATCTGGAGTCCTCCCGCAGGGCTCCAAACGGCCTCCATTAAGTTGTTTTGCGACGATTTTGGGGAGAACATTTGGGAGTGCAAAAGCAAAAGTGTCACTGTGACTTTGGGACTTTCACATGTCTCAAATGTTCCAGCTTGAAACACCAAGATAAAATGGAGGGTTAGCACAAATCTCTTATCGACATAGCAACACATAGTGGAGGTGATTCTGCATGAGTTGTCATGCCTGTTCTCAGTGTAAAAAAAATAAGATAGATGTTGATGGATAAATATAGTCTCACTCTGTCAAATTTAAAGTTGCTTCAGCGATGACCACTGGATGGTAGGGCTGGGCGATATGGACCAAAAGTCATATCTCGATATTTTCTAGCTGAATGGCGATACTCGATATATATTGATATTTTTTCTGTGCCATAATTGGGGTTTCCCCCAAAGCATTATAGCATAGCATCTCTGTTAGCTTCATTTTTTTTCTGAGGCAAACCCTTAAAAAAACAGTCAGTTTTAACACAAAGCCTCGTGCCAAATGTCACACAGGTTCCTTTATTAACAGAGGTCTGCACAATATCAAAATGTATAAAACAAATGAAATAAAAATAAACTGCCTGCATATATAGAATAAAAATGCTTCTTGAATAAAATAAAACAAATATCCCTTTCCTGCATAACAATTAAATTAAAATACACTGTGCAATTAATACAATGTAGACGGTAACAGGCAGACTTTTCCACTGAGGTTGACAGTGCAAATCTCAAATAAAACATTCAATTTGTCACAAAATAAGTTATATCAAAATCCTAAAAGAAAATGTTTTAAATGTACTAAAAAAAAAAAAAAAAAAAAAAATTTTTTTATAATCGATATAAACGATATTGTATCGTACCATATCGCGTTTGAAAATATATCGCTATATATTAAAATCTCGATATATCGCCCAGCCCTACTGGATGGTGAGCTTTTCTTACAGCCACGTAGCATTTATGTGGGAAAGCAACACAGCTGCAGCAGCAGAGGAAAAAAAAACAAAGTTGGGAGTGTGGGAGAAATAGCACAGTGAGTGGAATCATAATGTGAATATTTAATGACTGTATTATACGGCAGCAACAAGTGGTGCTATAGGAGAAAAGTGAATCCTACCCAAGATTCACTTTTCATTCAGGTGCAATCCTATACTGGTGAGAAAAACCTTGGAAGTCTGAAAATAAAATATAAACCTCTCATTCAGTCGAGTGACTTGAACAGACTCATGGTTGTCACTCTTATTAGTGACATTTTCCCCAAGCAAAGGAGGAAGTAAATCAAGGATCTTCAATGGGAATAGGGTATTAGTGCAATTAATAAAACCGGTCTTCAAGGAAAACCTCTCCCCTTAAAATAGGAGCAGGATGTAATTCGTTATTGAGCCTGATTTCTAAATCATATGCATCAGTGGAACTCTTCTTTGAAGGGTCCTATGGATTTGTGGCCAAGAAATTGCTCCTAGGCTTGAGGCAATCATCATCAAGTCTCATGGGAATGATCTCTGTTTGAATAATCTTCATCCTCAGAATCACTGGAAATCCTCCTCATCATCGCTGAAATGCTAAAAGAACTGCTACTTTCAAAGCTTTGTTTACAGTTTCTTTTCTCACATGTTCGGCATTCTGATGTTATTTTATAAATAACATTTTTTTCATATAATCAGATACATATTTAAGTAACCGAGTAGTAAAAACGGCAATGCTCCAACCAAACTCACTGAGGTCAGCCAAACAAACATTTACTTTGAGCCTTAATCTTTAGAACTCTGTTCTAACCAGTGCAGCCTCTTCATCAATGAAATGACTATGTTGTTTTTGTTCACAGAAGTCTCCACACTCTGTGGTACGACATCAATTGCCTTATGAAATCAAGGGGAAGAGACAGAGTAAATCCCTGGGTTTATTTTCTGAGTCTCTCAGGATTTAGTTACTTCAGTATAAAACTGAAAACTGAGTTTCACTATTGTTAAGTTCAACATACTCAGTCAGTTTACGCATGAAAAAAAGGCCTGGGGCTTCTCTGAAAAAAAACACAAGAAAAACCAAGAGAACCACAAACCCTGACCTTAAATAAACATGGTCACTTTTCCTGACAAAAGGCCAAAACCACAAATCCTAAACCTGAGGCCAATCAGTTACATCAGAGGGATTGCAACTTTTTTGTTATTATTGTATTGCTATGTTTCAGTTAGGAGTTTTATATTGCCCTTGTTGAACTCTTTGAACTCTCATTTTTCAAAAGAAAAGTAACTCTAGAGTTTCAAAACTTCTGGTGTTCTAAATCTGATCTCTGAGGTGAGGAAAACATAGTTTATCTTGCACTGAAAAAAGTAAATAGACCATTTTTTCTGACTGGAATGGTTACTGCAGCTTGTTATACTCCAAAGAAATAAAAGTCATGCATGTTATGAATACTGCAGACTTTTATAAGTATTAAGAAAAATGCAGAAAAATATAAAGATATAATTGTGGCACATCTCCAATTATTACTGGGAGGAAAAGGGATGTTTTGTGAAACACAGAAATGTTTAAACGTGCCAGAAGTTGTTTCAAAGCTTTGAAACATTTTGACACCCACTTCGTTTGCCGTACCGTGTCATTTAATTGATGCATTTGGTGAAACAACGACACAGAAAAGTGATCTTAAATCATAAAGCAAGAGGGAAATATGTCAAATTACCAGTCCGGAGGACCATAGTTTGGGGAAATCGCCATAAAAGCATTTGTCAGAATGCCACTGACAGAAATATGGGTAAACAGAGAAATCGTCTTTTTTGTAAATACTATTTTTCCTCTTTCTGTTGTTAACTGTGTACGGTTAGTGAGATGTTTCTTTGCTGTGAACTATCATTTTCATCAGTTCACCATTGAATTTCAAGACATGGTTGATCTACATCACATAAATGTATTGCAAATGTATAATAGTCTGCCTGGCGTTTCATGTGTGAGTTGGCATTTATGATGAATTAACTCAAGGCTGCTATGCTTTAACAGTACAGTGAAATGCTTTGTGGGTAGTCACCTTCCTGCTGTCGGGTGTAACATATTTTACCTTTAGTAAAGTAAAATGCAATTGAACAGATAATAATAACTTCTGCAGTCACACCGCGAAGGGAAAGGGTTTTACAAACAATAGATGATAACATACGTAACATATAACAATAGCTACAATAAGTAGTCCCTATTCATTTGTCAATGACTTCTGTAAATATATTGCTTACTTAATATAATCTTACTATTCTATCACCAAAAAATAAATGAAATCAAAATATCTTTATGTTAGACAATTTCTGTTGCACGAAAAGTCTCACCAAAAAGTTGGAGATTTTCAATTGACTATCAAGCGTCAAGCGGGGTTTACAAGTAAAGAGGTTGAAAACTACGTCTACGTCTGTCAAAGTTAAATTCTGTTTAACACACAGACACACACACATACACACAATAATACAAGACAGGCAGCATCCGTCATGTGACACATTGGTTTTCTGTATTGCTTTACATAATCTTGCCTAATGTCGATCAGAAAATTTAGCGTGAAACCTAAGCAGTTTTTAGAAACAACCTGTAAATATGTTTAATAAAACAGCCTAAAATATAGGGGGTGTTTCATTGAACGTTATTCTGTTAAAATGACTCAGATCAATATCAGTTGGTGCTGATTGGACCAAAGTTTTTCCTCTCTAAACTTTAAGGACACGTTTTTGCCATATATTGATACAGAAACAACCATTTTTTTAAAGCAAGGCTAACTGTCTGCTACTGTATTATCGCAATTGGGAAAATATATTTTTAAAGTAAAGAGAACATTAAAAAGGAAATACTTGTGTGATAAGGTAACTATGAAAATATTTTGATTAATTGCAACTGATTGACAGCCCTCACACATGCACGTGACAGGTACGTCACCTGTTGAATGGGATGAAAACTCACAAGCTCCCTGTCAAGGGGGATCGACTCGCTTATGGAGCAAAACCTCTAGTGGTCATCTGAGGAACTACAACTAACTTACTACAGGCACTACTGGTTTAGCCTCAGACAAACGACCCAGATGGTCAAAACATCAGTATTGAGCACCACATCCCTTGCGATTATATAATTTCACCTATACCTCTAATACCTCTTATAGTCCTCTTTGTTGAATCTAAGAAGTAAAGGGACCTACATTGAAAGATGGAATGTTACTGAATTAGTTAGAAACAAATAGGGGTGGGCAAAAATATTGATACGGCAATATATCGCGATACATAGTCTCCCGATACGATATCGATATTCAATGTATGTATCGCAATATATTGCCGTATCAATATTTTTGCCCACCCCTAGCTGTACTGTATTTTTGTGATTTCAATTTCAGTGTGGGTGAGACACTGCATTTTATTTTAAGTATTTTGTATCTAAGAATAATGTACACTACACTTTTTATTGTGTTTCAGTGTGTTTTTTCATGCAAATATGTTGCATATTAAAATGTTTGAATTACATTGTTTTGACTCAGTCTGTCCAATAAATTATCACTATCATCTGATGTACATATACACAACTTGGATTTTAAGATGTGTAATGCATTTTGAAATTTTTCGGTGAACTATGTAGAATATCGTGATATATCGGGATATATCGTATAATCGGGATATCGCATATTGTATCGTATCGTGGCTCAAGTATCGTGATGTGTATCGTATCGTGAGGTCCTTCCCAATACCCACCCCTAGAAACAAACATTCAAACCGAGAAATAATGGACCTTCAATAGTTTTAAGATTGTGTTGTCAGGTGAAACCAAGTCAAATATTTCTATTTTTAAAGTTACGAGATAATTTAGAAAGTGCAGGAAAATAGAAGAGGCAATTACTGAAAATGAGGCATGCTTCCTTTTAAAAAAGCTCATTTAGAGAGCATAATTAAATCAGTTACCTGAGGTGTAAGAAATTTAATTTTCCACCAGGAGAAATAGCAATAATCAGAAAATCAGAAAAGATTTCTAGCAGATGCTGAGTCCAGGTACACATCCGTATAACACCACATGTTGATGACTGTTTTTAAGGCAAATGCACTTAGACAAAATCCATCTGATGGCTGCTGAGTACCGGCTTTTGTAAACAGCTGATGTGCACATCCTCACTCTGCTTTAATCTGTTCAAATGCAGAGCAGGCTGATGGCAAATCTATCACACCTGACTTGCTGCTGCAGACGAGGGTAATGAACTTCATGCAATTAGCCTGTTAACGTCAAAGACGATACAGTTGACGTCTGTAGTCATACTTATTGTTAGCAGGTCAGGGATGACTGGTGATGGAATGTCATCTAATACTTTGATAATCATTGCATTTGAAAGCCACCGTGAAAACCTGCAGTTTTCACATTGTAGTGGGTGTACCACAATGGCCAAGGATGGAGAGAAGGACAGGGGTTTCAAAAGCTGCAGAGCTGATTGTACAATGGTGGACAGATGTGTCTCCCACTCAGCCTGGTTCTCCACCTCCACAAGTAGAGTTGCCACCCATCCCGTAAAATACGGAATTGTCCTTTATATGAGAAAAAAATTTTGCCTCCTACATTCAAAGTGAGATATTTCAAGCCTTTATTTGTTATGATTTTGGTGATTATGGCTCAGTTTATGTAAACCCCAAATAAAAAATAAATTAGAGAATATTTTATGAAATCAATAAACAGTTCCATCATCAAAATTATAACAAATAAAGGTTTAACATATCTTGCTTTGCATGTAATAAGCCTAGGTAATATATTAGTTTCACCTTTTAAGTTGAATTATTAAAATAAATTAACTTTTACACCATATTCTAGTTGAATTATTGAAATTAAATCAAAGCATTTTGTTTTTTCATATAAAATAAACACATTTTTATGCAGTTTAGAAGTTTTGAGGCTTTTTCTTGGCTCCTGCGCTGCTGAAATCGTCCCTTATTTCTATTTCTGAAAGGTGGCAACCCTACCCACAAGCAAACACAAGGAAACTCACAACAAACACATGGAGAGGGGTGAAAAAAAGGAGACACAAAGGAAAGGAGGAGGAGGAGACATTGTCACCTCGTGGCACTCAGATAGTTCAATTTAAGTTATAAATCTATTTTTTGTTTGTTTAACTTTTGCATTTTTTTTCCACCACGTTTCAAATGAAATGTGACACATTTGCCTTCATAGAAATAAACTCACTTTAACCAGCTTTGACAATCAAGATGTTGGCACAGCAACTGCACAATAAGCCTACACAAGGTGGACTATTGTGTAAAACTTTACAAAAGTTTTAAGACAAGTAGAGCTAACGTAACATGGGGAGACATTTTTTTTTTGTGAAAAAAAAAGTGAAAAAATAAATTCACAGTTCTCTCAGTGATTGATAGGTTGTTGACTGTATTATGCATTTGCTGTGGTTATTATGAGCTCTGTATCTGTCAGAAAATCCTTCAGTATCAATAATTTCAATGATCATGAGTGTCAGCATGATGTTGCAACAAAAACACTGTTTTACAATAATGCACGTAGCACAGGCGTAAATATCGGCGGGGCAACCGGTGTAGCTGCACTGGGGCCAAGACGCGGTCAGGGGCTCATGAAGGAGGGAAAAAAAAAAATGTTTTTGTGGATGTAATAGTCCAATCACCTTAATAGGCCACCACTCAGCCATGTTAAGTGCATGGTGACGTGATGACGTGACGTGAGTTTTCAGCAAGAAAAAAAGTGAACAAAAGAAAATAGACGACAAAAATAGCATAGCATCATGTTTAGCAAGTCCAAACAAAAATGCGGCGCACAAAAGAGAAAGAGAAAAAAGAGCCAGCCATGATGTTAAAGCAAAAATGACTAAATTAGATATGTTTTTTACTAAGGAAAAATAATTGGCCTGACCGCCGGGGAGCCAGGAGGAGAGTGTGGCCAGTCACAACGTACATGGTGACAATAGCAGTTTTCTATAGTGGTTGTTCACGTGTGTGTGCTTGCAGTGCTTTAGTTTAGGCATTTGCACCAGGGCCTATCACCATGGTGTTACACTACTGGCACATAGAGTAATAATTTAATCACAATTATAGAGCAACAAGGACTATTTCACTGCTATTTTATCTGTACTTTAAGTTTTTTACTCCATTCATCCATCCATCCATCCTTGATCCGTAAAGATCTGAGATCCATCGTCCTCTCCAGCATGTCCTGGGTCGTTAGAGCTTTAGAGCCTCATACCTGCTGTATATGTCCAGAACGCCTCCCCAGGGCAGCATTCTAACCAGATGACCTGAGCTGACTCCTCCTGATGGAGCAGCAGGTCTATTCTGAGCCCCTCTAACTTCTCACCCTCTCTCTACAAGAGATTTCACCCACCCTGCAGACGAGGGTTATGTCAGCAGCATTAGTCTTATCCCCACACATGAAGAAGAACTACTTTCAAGAAGTATTTGAACTTATCCACTTGAGGTAGAACCTTGCTCATTCTCCCCTTTTCCAACTGAGAGCAATTGCTTCAGATTTGTAGTTTCTGGTTATGATTGTGAGGGACCGCCGCCGCCACCTAACGGCTGCACTTTTGGTTTAAGTTACAAACAGAGTCAGTGAAAAAGAGCTGATCTGACAGAGTCCAACTTCTGTCTGGAACAACTTCAGCTGCCAAAAACGGGAACCAACTTCTCAGTCTGTTTGTATAGGGCCCAGATATTTTGTAATGGGCTCAGGATCCCATATGCCCAGAGCACCCCTCACAAAATACCTAAGGGACGATCAAATGCCTCCTCCGAATCCATAAAGCATATGTGGACTGGTTGGAGAAACTCCCATGCCCCCTCCATGACTCTATCAAGGTCAAACAGCTGGTCCAGTGGTAAACGGTGCAGTTTGGCATAGCTTGGTATAGCTGGTACAGTATGTGGTAGCTGCTGCTGGTAGCCTTGTTTTTCTCTTTAAAATGGTGCCTTTCATCTGATTCCGGCTAGAATTATGTGGTGATTCGTTATCCAGTCGGTGGGCCACTGTTTAACATCTTTGCTTAGGTTCAGCTTGATTTGAACCTTGACTAAAGTGATACCAAAAAATAAATAAAAATACAAATCATTATTAGCCATGTGATCCCCTGTTCACCCCTAGGGATTTTGGAGGTGAATTTCATCTGAACAGGCCTATCCAAATTAAATCAACAATATCTCCACAATTATAAGGACAATATGCAGAATCTTGGTCTCCATGGATAGCTAAGACCTCACAGCATACATTTCCAGTGTCAGAAAAATTGTGAATGTTCACATGCCTGAGCATATGGTGATAAACCAAAGAAAAAAAATGATTTTTTTATTCTTGCCTAATTCTTTTTTTTAGTTTGCACAATGGAAAACACCATGATAGCAATGCATACATTTCTAAAAACACCACTGCCTGGATTCAACAACTCCTTGACTACAACTGTACCAAGTTACATGCGAATAGCTTAGCTTTGGGAAACAAGGCAGGTTTCCATCTGAAGCTTTGAGAAATTTCTTAACATAACAGTTAAATATGAAGTCAATCCTGTTGGTTCAATGGTGGGTATGAAAGGGGCTGGTGTCTTTTTTCATTAGATTCATATCGAGCACAGCAAAGCCAGGTAGGGAAGTTATATGACCCCATTTACTCAGGGGACTTATTTTTTGTAAGGACAATAGACTTCAAAATGAACTGAAAATAGGAAGAGCCTGTTTGGTTCTATGGATGTGATGTATACGGTGCTGTGTGTGTGTGTGTGTGTGTGTGTGTGTGTGAGAGAGCTCGCGCACAGTTATGGTAAGTCATCTAATAAAGTGTCATCTCTCCTTTTTATAATCTTTTTTTTTTTACCCATAACCCTGAGAGCTCTTCTCTTGAAGGAATAAATCCAATCACTTTCTACAATCCTCACACCAAGGTCTTGGCAGTCCTTGGCATGGGTCAATCTTTGAGGCTTCAGCGTTAGAACGCTGATCTGGAAGTGGAGCCTGTTCATCTATAACCCCACAACGTCGGCTGGCACTGGTCTCGACAGATGTAAAAGTTAACATCCTAAATCGCCTTCCAAGGACCCATTGTCTGCCATCTTTTTATGAATCGTTTTTAAAATTCATCTGAAAATTTTAAAGTAAACAGAGCACTGTAAGTAATTTCATCCTAGCATTTAGCTGCAGTATATGTCCTTAATATCAGTCAAAAGTTTGGAGAAACTCACATAAACGCGTGAGTATCTATACATTCAAGTGATATTGTATGTAATATAAAACAAACATACATACATACAGGTAACATAATTACCTAATATAATAGGATTTACACACTCAGTTTTGTATATGTTCAACTGTATACAACGATCTCTGACATTCCTATACACACATGTACCTACATTCAGAAATGTATGCACTGCACTATGGGTGAGTAGGATTGAAGTCATTTCCCACTTAAAAGCTCAAAAGACCAATCACATCCTGCTCCCACCTCAGAATCACGACCTCCAGTGTCTCAAGTTTCCTCTCCACCCACTGCTACACCTCTGCTCTTGGAAGTCCAACCTTGATTTTTTTCAAATAAAAAGAGGATGTTCATTAAAATAATTTTAAAAAGAATCACATTTGCACAGATTCCTAGCCTCAGGTGATGCACAAGCCCAGTGGACAGTCTCTGTTTTGAGGTCAATGTTCCAAAAAAAAGCCAGAAAACATTTAATATTTTTCCTTTCTGTTTTCTCACCTGTGTGCTTTGCTAACGACTTTACTACATGACTTGAAATTAAATTGTTCCAAAAAAGAGGGATTGGCCCCAACTATTCATAGCAGAAATGGGAAATAATTAAAAAAATTCAACTTCATGTCTTTTATTTTGTTTTCATTTTTTGTATTTATTTTCAGATTTAGCTTCTTGTTAACATTAGCATTAATTAACACCAGTTGGCATTGATACACTAACATTTGAGATAAAGTAGCAAAAGTACCAAAGTTTCCTTTGTGCTAGGAAACTTTTAGTTCTGTGTTAAACATTTATGCTAGTATTTCCAGTTATCAATGCAAATCCTATGGCTGCCATCTATTGTTGGAGACCAAAGAAACAGTAATTATAGAATCGTTATGTATCTCCTTGACTATGTAATACTTATTTTGAAGTCCCACATGAGAAGGTTGAGCTACGGCTGATATGAATTCCAGTCAGTCCGAGTGGATCCACTGAGGCGGTACTCTGTTCCACTAGAGATCCACAACACCGCAGCTAAGCGGTGTCAATCTGCATACAGCAGATCAAGCTAGTTATACACGAGAATGGCGTAGAGAATCTAGTGTAGGCTATTTAAAAAAGAAAAGAAAAACCACCTGGAACAAGCGCCAAAGCCCGTGGAGACCAGGGTAAACAACTGTGTGTTAGATTTCAAAGAGATTTCAACTATGAAGGAGGAGAGGTTGCTATTAGAAGTCAAAAAGCACACTTTGTTTGATACCACTTGTCTTTTTTAATAAAGTAAAGAGGACAGGATGTGGTGAAACTCTTATCTTTATACGTTAAAAAACAAAGATGTCTTTTTATTTTTGTGGATGTTACAGACTGTTTCAGTCTCAGATAAAGTACTCCTGAAAATCCTGCCTTTAAGTCTGCATTCTTGACTGACGGACTGGAGTGTTTACAGACACATTACATACAAACTCTGTTAAGCTCTGTTACAGTCACCATGTCTCTATTATTTGGCAACTCAATGCTCTCTCATGGAACATTTACTTTCACTTACAGTATTGTCTGCCGGTCTGCAGGTATGTGGACCATATTTGTGAGGATCTTTGAAGCTGCATGAGCTGTAACTGGAGTCTGGTGCGCAAACCTCTACCGTTCACCGGTCTTCATCATGTACCACACTCGGTGTGGCCCGGCATTTGACAAAAACTAGGTTACTTACTTAACCACCTTGCATATCATGGTTAAGAGCACCCTGAGAAGAATATCAATCCAATGTGGCATTTATTTGTAAACTCCTGTATTGTAAGAGTGCTCCGTGGCAAATAATGATCCTGCTTTGATGGGGTCATTCAAGTAAGTATGTACACATTACAACCAGTCAAAAGTTTGGACACAGCTACTGATATGAGCAGGTGTGGACACACCATTGGAACATTGGGGAAATAGTTGTACATTTATTTATTTGATTCAAGGCATTTAGGTTTTTATGGTCTGAGTTGCTCAGGAGCCTTTTGGGCAAATTCCTGCAGGGCTGTCACCTGCGCTTTAGTAAGAAAATACTTTTTGTCTTGGGCCCCAGACAGCTCAGTTGGTTTTGCAGGTGCACCGTATACAGAGGCTATCGCCTCTCGTGGAGCTGACCCAGGTTCGAATACCGGCCTGTAGCTCTTTACAGCGTCTTCACCCCTCTTTCTACCCACATTTCCTTTCTAGTCACTTTCAAAATTAAGGCCACTACAGCCACAAAAAAATATTTGAAAGAAAAGACTTGTGTCTGACTATTCTACAAAATAAGGTGGAGTGCTTTTGTGCCAGTTCTCACAGTTCTTCACAAAAGACCTCTGATGCATTGGCTTCTTGATTACACATGTCTGCCAAAGGCCATTCATCACTGATTGCTCAGTTTGACCGAGCAGACAGATCTAGGAAGTCTGTTGTTGATGCCAGGCTTGTTCCATATAAGAATGACAGAAGCTTCTGTGCCCTTGAGCACTTTAAATACTGCAAAAATGTTCTGGTATCCTTCCTCAGATCTTGGCATTGAAACAATATTGTCTCATAATGCTAAACATTCTCACAATCTAATGGCTACGTTTTTACTTTCAGTCTCGCAGACACCATTAACTATGAGACTAACAAGTGAAAAAATGACCAAATTAAGGATAGTGCATTGTTTATCACAGTGTATAAAGAAAAAAAGGTACATTAATCAGAATAGAGAATATTTGGAATCAAATCAGTGTCTTACATAAAAACACTCACAGACGTACATAAACTAAGCAGACAAAGTAAGGGGATTTGTGTTTGGTAAATTATTCCTTTGTTGTAACAATTCTTCTTGGCAATACATCTTAAACTGCCGGAAAGCCTGTTTATTCTCCTTTGAAATTGTGCCACATTTGTAAAGAACATGCATTAGTGGGATACACCCATGAAAAATTTACCAGATCTTCTGTGCCAATGACAAACAACTCGCAATTTATCCATTTAACAAACAGGAGCCTCGGTAGCGCGTGGAACCATACACAGCCACAACAGCCTGGCACCGTCTCCCCATGCTAGTCCCACTCTGCTGTGGGATGACATCCCATTCTTCAGCCCATGTCAGCCAACATGCTTGTGTTGGTCACTCTGGCTTGGACAGCATGCCCAAGCTGATCCCACAAGTGTTCAATTGGGTTGAGGTCAGGACTGGTAGGGGGCCATTCCATCCTTTATCCACTCCCAAATGCTACAGGTAGTATCTGCTAAACCCTGCTCTGCGGGGGCGAGTGTTGTCATCTTGGAGGACAGTTTTTGGTCCCAGAGATATTGGGATTACAACTGGTTGCGGTATTCCATCTTGACGTCTCTCTGCACTGAGATTGTCTCCATTGATGACGAGTGTTGTTTTTCCAGTGAGGGAGATGCAGCCCTGCACCATCACACTGCCTCTACCTCTAAGATGTTGCTCTATTGGTGCAGCAATCAGTGTAGCATTCTCCATGTCTTCTCCACAGTTTGACCCTATGATCCAATTGCCATAAGCAGAATCTGGACTCATCACTGAACATAATGTTCCTCCAAATGGTCAGATTCCAGTGCACGTGTTGCCTACACACACACAAACGGACCTGCCATAAAGGGCCGTCACAGCAGGCCACCTGGCAGCCCCATGAGATCACGGCAGTCTGTTCCAGATTGTCTGGATGGAGAGCCGTCGGCCATTTCGTCCTGCAAACCTTGGCTGTAAATCTGTAGAAGGCATTCCATTGTACTTAAGTACTGACAGGGTGAGGAAACGATCTTCCTGGGGTGTCGTCTTCTTGGGATGCCCACTTCGCTGCCTGTCTCTCAGTGCAGTTACATGCACATCTATATCAAGCTATTGGCAACAATCTGGCTAAGGATTAAACTGGAAGTTCAGAGAAATCAAAGTATACATGCGCAAGAAGATAATCAAATTATTGAGTGATGTCTGTTCAACTCCGCGATGCTATGTGGTGCCACACATACCTTGGCATTCTTCCAGTTCCTTCTTTGTTGTTCGTCTTCTTCTTCTCCTACTGTGTTGCTATTCTGGCTTTCGCGGTGTCGTCACTTCCGGAATGGGGAGTCAGTCAGCAGCTCGGCTAAGCATGGGATGCGTATACATGCCGGAATAACTCGAGTTAGGACCGCATTATCTGGCACTAATAGCTCAATCCCCATAGGTTCGGTTCCACTACAGCCCGGCTAAGGTGTATACATGACTTTTAAAAATTCGATATCGGTCGGATCAAGGCAACGATCGACTTTCTGTTAGTTCATGTAGACGTACTGTCTGACATCCCCCGTTACTTGGAACTTGGCGTTCAGTTTGTAAATGGTACAAGGACTCACTCCAAACAATACAAAAACTTGGTTTTGCAGAACATCTTGAGGTTGCCCTATGGCACGGGCCTTATCCAGAGCAGTCAAACGTGCCATGCTGATTCTTGGACCAGACGGGCCCAGCAGGGCCCATGCTCACAGGTGCTGCCAATCAAGTGCCTGATTCGCTATACCTGGGGGCAGCAGAAGTTCAAAACAAGAGTCAATAGCAACAGCAAAATCTGCTGTTTTGCACTAACAGAGAAGATTTGGCAAATTTTTCGTGAGGGCAACCCACATACTCAGCAATACTGCTCATCCCACAAATGCATATTCCTTATAAATGTGGCACCATTTCAAAGGGAAATAAACAGGCTCTCTAACGGTATAAGATTTATTGCCAAGAAGCTGCTTTTTGTGCTTAGTTTAGTACCTTAAATAATCAAAAGCTTGAACAGATAAGGGTGCATTGGTTTGGTATTACAGGACTATATTCTCTAAAAAGACAAAAAGGCAAAATTGGTAGAAAAAAAGCAAGTATATCCTATAACATCTGCTCCCTTTTAAATTGAGTGACAGGCTGTATTTGTTTGCACAGCCCTAAAATTCACAAAAAAACCCTGAAAATGTAGGTGTATATATTTAGGTTCCTAACATGTAATATTTTCTTTGCAACTAATGAAAAACCAGTATAGCCATTATTTGGTTATTTACAATATTTTGAAGTGGATATAGCATGCTTTCCTGACTTTGTATATTCTCTAAAGTGGCTTTTTACATCTGCAAATAATGCCATCTAGAAATATGACACTCATACTGATTTAAACAAATTTACTTTCACTTTTTAGCAGAACTTACAGTAATACAAGACAACTTTACCACAAGTAGCAGCATGCATTAGATATACTAATGATAGGGTTTCCCTGCTCAAGTTTGAACCCAACAGATGGCACAAGACAAAAACAATTCCAAACAATAAAATGGTAGAAAATGAGAAAAATGGGCAAGAATCGCAACTGGCATCAGAACAATGAGTATATGACTTCACAGCGTATGAGTTTAAAAAGTCAACATCGGCCTGTTCAAACTGAGGATTCTTTGTGGATGGAGGTGGCTTTAAAGATGAAAAAAAGCAACACTTGTCATGTTATATGAAAGTGATATATTTATTTAGTCATTTGGAAATATGGTGGGTGCAAAGCTATATTTCAGTTGCAATAAGCCCCATATTCAGCTCACATAAATACAATATCACAACACAACTGCATTTAATTGACTTGATAACCGGTGTAGAATTATCGCACATGGCAATTGTAGCACGGCGAGTGCTACGGGGCCCGACCGACAGGATAGAGAGGACACAGAGTTTAGTACAGAATCCCTTTTATTAGCAATCACCCAAGACACGTGCTTCCAGCTCCTTCACAGCCGACAAGACCTTCTCTGTCTCTTCAACTAGAAAATGGGTTAAATGCAGAGAAAAATAATTTCCCCATTGTGGGACTCTAAGGGAATCTTTTTTTTTTTTTTTTTTTTTTTCTTCTTACAAGGCTAGCAGGGTGGAGAGGCTGACGGGCCACACCTGTGTCCTGACGGGCCACACCTGTGTCCCGTCAGCCTGAGTGGCTGCACCTCCTCCACCCTGCCACAGCAATGTTCAATCCTACTGCAAGTGTCTGCAAAAAAGTAGAGCTAAAGGTGCTGCACCATTTCCTCTACCTCAAAAGTTTTAGGGGACCTTGTTAAAATGGGTCTGTCATATATGGGCAGAACAAAGCCAAAAGGAAGCTAATAAAAAGGATGGATCTTTGTAACCTGAGTCAACAAGTCTGGTCTGTGACAGGTTTATTGAGCACATTCATTCAGAGAGAAGAATCCTCAGCTTCTGTGCTCACAGATAAGAGATGATGGCAGAGGAGTGCAGCCAAATACACAAATGCAAACCTGACAACAGGTGACATTTAAAATGAACACTGTGAAGCAATATGAAGGACAAACACCTCTGTTTATCTGCATTCATGTATGTCCATATATCTCTGTGCAGCAGTGATACAACAGGGTATAGCTTGCAAAAAATGGTGTAAACCGTGAAGCAACTCACTCCCGTTTCATCTCCCACCTGGAACTATCTCAATCTTAGATGGCAGGTCCATCCTGTGGGTGCAGTTACTTGCTTTAGCAGGCATACAGACTGAGTTTAGCGTAGACTTGATCCTCCAACAGCTTAATGGAATATAACATTGATGTGGCACACAAGGAACCGCTGTAGGAGGAATGAGGGAGTAACGCTTTGAAAAAATAATGAGTAGCGCTAACAAACTAAACAATGTTGATGCATTTTTTTTTCTTAATTCCTCAGTGCTTTATTTTGTGAATAAACGTATCTTTGGACTATACCTATGAGTACATGGCTTAAAAAGAGACTGAAGCAAAAATAAATTTTTTCCTCCTTTCTTAGGGGGAAAAGAGGAAAAAGTTCGGACATCTTCAATCTATGGAAAACCATTATTTATACAAAGTACACAACTCTTTCTAGAAGTTGCCAAGATTACTTTTAATTATAACCTTTCGAAAATAATAAGCTATATGGTGTAACAAACTATTGCTAGATAGTAGACATGTTTAAACTGGATACCTTGTTACCTGATGAAAGGGATTAAGACGTGCGTAGAGGATTTGAGATTGTGCCAATTTGAGAATGCTTCCTTCACATCCATACTACAATACCTGTAAACTAATTCTCGTGCATCAGCTTGACAGATGTTTCAAATCTTAAGATGCATAGAGAGAAAGTGCAAGGAGAAGGGGTGTGGAAAAAGACTCGATGAGGACATGTGGGTAGTGATGCATTGGTCCATCTGTTATGTGTACCGGCTTGTTGCTATTCAGGGTCATCTGGGGATCTGCTGGAGTCTATTTCAGCTTTCTTCAGGTGAAAGAGACTGGTGACCCCAGAGAAGTCACCGTCCATTTCAAGGCCACATACAGACAAGCAACCACACATGAGCACAGTCCCTCCTATGGGCAATTTAGAATCAGTTAGCCTTACAAGAATGTTTTGGACTTGGGGAGGATGCCGGAGTACCAGAAGAGAAACCCAGCAGATTCACAAGCTTTTTACTCTGCTACAACAAGGATTAAATAATTTATAGGAACAATTCAAATCAAGTATATTCAGCAACAGAGATGAGAATAGTATTAGGCTAAAGGGTTTAAATTCTGTGAGGCAGTGGTGTCTAATGTTTTTCATTATCTTTTTTGTCTCTTTTAACGGTATTTTCCCTGCTAAATTATTATCTTCTCTTTCTGTACCGATTTAAATGGGCCAAATGTGAAATATAGACCTAAATGATTATGTAAAGGAGTAATTTCCAGTGTTACTATGCAAGTTCAAACTTGAACCCAAATACAAAACATAAAAAGACAAGAACAGCAAAATCTTGCAGAAATGGAAATTACTTTAGATCTCACAACATGAGGTAAATAGAAACAGTAAATCTCTTCCATTTCAGAGGTAGAGGTGGAGACCGCCCAGTAATCAAGCCAGTATTGAGGCAGACCAATTTGTATGCTCTAATTGATTTGAAATGGCTCTTCGTGCGGTTGTTCATCTACACAGATGTGTGCCTCCAGACAATATGCCTGGTTATTAAGACTCAATATTCACATGTCCTTGAGCACTTAAAAGCAGCTTCGACTGACTTCAGGCAGCAGGGGAGAAAAACAAGACAAAAAAAACCCCACCATCAGTGCACTTCAGCTGCATTTAGCTCTTTACTTGTATTTCTGCAAATTAATATTCAGGGTTGCGTGCACAATGCACCACTGTTCAGAGTATGAATGAATGAATGAATGAATGAATGAATGAATGAATGAATGAATGAATGAATGAATGCTTTATTCCGAACATGGGAAAACATAAAAATAACACACAAGTCAAAATAGTCAAAACAACAAAAAAATAAAACAATGTTACCATGTCCGAAAAGGAATAGAAAGAAGCATGTGCTTATTTAATCCTACCCCTTCTCCCTTCTCAGAAATTACAATCCTCAGTTGATTTCAATATCATATTACATATTTACATTACATATGTACATATTCACAAACAAAGAAAATAAATAATGCAAGTAAACAAGTGACTAAATGATCTGTGGAAACACCCGGTGATTGTCAAAGCCCTTTATCCTCCCTGTATCCTGTGAAAACCATCTTTTTGTACCGCTGTTTGAACTGGCTCATGCTTGGACGTTGCTTGAGCTCCGCACCCAAACTGTTCCACAACTTCACTCCACATATAGTGTATAGAGTAGAATTGAACTGCTCTTTAAAACCAGTTTCAGTTTGTCAAATATTGGATTGAACCTGTATCTTGTCTTTATACGTCCTCAGAAATTTAATTAGACTGAAATGTTTTGACCTAACGTGTTTTATCTGCTTTATCTACTGAGGAATAAGCATTTAGATTTCAGAATTTTACACTTTAGCTTCCCTTTAGCCCATATTATTCTCCTCTCTGCTACTGGGTGTATTCTTTTCTTTTCTGGCAAAGAAAAAGGTTGGGTCTACTTGTTCCCATAAATCATCTTATCTTTGCTGTGCCGTACAAATGCATCTGCTTTGAGTCTGAAGGCTCACCTGGAAAGTTTGGCAAAAAACTTCACAGGAAGATTCTTTGGACAACTTGTCCATTCTGCGCTGGATTACTGTGGGTCTGTTGGCAGCGAAAAGAAAAGGAAATTGGGAACACATGGTCAAAATACAGCCCAAGGGCCAGATGGAGCCCCTGGACAATTTCAGTCTCCATTTTTTTGTTAATAATTCTTTAGGTTATTAAAAACAGAATTTAGACTTTATAGGGCTACTTTACTTGACTATCACGTCTGGTCAGAAGTGACAATGCTGTATACAGTGGTTTGGATATTGTAAATATATTGTCTATATTTAATATAGAGTACTAATCCGTAATCCTTTCTTTTTTTCTTTACAAAACAGGCATCAAATTAGCAATAACAGTAAACTAAAATGTCTAGCTTGAAAATCTGAGAAAGTGTTTTTGTGATGGGGAAGTTCTGAAAGATGGGTTGATAGCGGTGTCGGGAATATGTGCTCGTATTTTGATTAATATTCCAATTCATGGCCCTGTAGGGGCCACTTGTGCCCACAGTGACATCTGTTCAGCAAAACTAGAAATCCAAATTGAAAGAAAAAATGACAGCAGGTACAAAGCTCTTTGTTATTCAAATGTACTGACAAACACCAAGACAGATTACAACAAAAAGATTGTGTCTAAGGTATCTCAACATCCGGCGTCTCGATGCAGAATGACACTAAACAAAGGACGCATAATGATTTTAAAGCATAAATGATGATTCATTCTCACGCTTCAGATAAACAGAGCTAATCTTTCAGAGACAAAGTATCATCGGCAGACTCTGTTCTCTGTACAATTTGCTCCTCACAGTAGTTTTGGTTTAATCCAAGTGGCCAAGGCAAAATTTCCCATCACACTTACCTTTGCCAAAAACACTCCAGGGAGTATATTTGTTCCCATGCCTGCTCTGTTCTTACTTAAGCAGTTTCCATGCCCAATTAATTGAATCTATCCTGATATATTGCATTTTGTATAACATGACATTTCTTTTAGTGTCCCTGGTAGTTTTGGCAGTCTAAAGTCAGAATGCCAAAAATCACATCTTTTCCTCAAAGCACATTGCATCAGTCCAGCACGGCGCTCCTACAGGTGGTAAGCCCACATGAGTGTGAACCCATGTGGCTTGTTAAGTTTGGCCCAGCCAGACCCCTTGGGTAAAGGTCTAGTCACCAGTTGCTACTGTAAAAAATGAGCTTCTCCCCAGTTACCCACCCAGCAACTGGGATAATCAGGCCTGCAAATCCATCCACATGAGAAGGAAATTGGAGGAGATTTCATCCACATTAAGAGGAGCCAATTAAATTGGTTCATGCATCTCGTTGGACATGATGTCCTGATGGAAGAAGGCGACACTCAGGAGAGATTATATTTAATTAATGTTCTCCTGCTGGAAGAGATGATTGGGAAGAAGGAAGGCTGCTATTTTCTTATTAGGCTTTTGTCAAACTTTAAAAGTTGATAAATGAAGGAGGATGAGGATATGTGTCTTGGACTTTCTGTTACACTAATGCTTCCCCTTTGAAAATCAAAAAAGTTGACTTGAATGCATTGACATAGGTAAAATATTTTGAGAAATCTATCCATTCTAAAATATTTACATTTTTAAAAAATCATGTAGGCAGTCTTGTATCACATTAGATTCTTTGCCCAGGGTATATGTGACGGCCTACCAAACCCAGCCAACCCAGTGAGAAACCTGCATGCCGTCAATGTTCTGGAAACGGTTGCTTGCAACATCTGCTAAGAAGTTATCCAAAGGCCCTTTCGGAAGGTTGCTATTGCTGGCTCGATAAGGAAATGCTGAACTTGATGGCAGAAAGCATATCCCACACCATCATCTCTATCAAACACCATCTTGCCCAGAAAAGGAAAGTGCTTTGGTCTGAGGAACCCAGCAAAGGACAAGGTCAGGTCTCCTCCCCACAGCCTCTGACTCGCAGCTGCATGTTGATCTGGAGAAGCAGCTGAAGTTCCCTCTGCACATTGCCAGAACATCACTTTGGCCAGACATCTCAACTCTGAGGTAATAAAACAACCGATTATGCTTGAACTCAGAGTGCCCTGGAAAAGATTGTCTGGAAGAAGCAAATGAATCAGAGGAAAAACTGGGTAAAGTACCAGGAGCTAATGGAGGTAAAGGCCGGTAAAGGGGCTGGAAGACTCATTATGAGTCCATAGAGGTGCACTGTAGAGGCTTTACAGGGCACTCTGTAAAGTGTTCAACCAACTGGCCATCACAGGAGTGGCTAACAAGAGGATCATCCAGTCCATGTTCTTAGCTGCAGAGAAGGCCACAATATAACTGGAAAAGAGAGATGAGCTCTGGGCAGTTGCTGCTGGGATGCAAGCTGAGGTCTGATTATAATAATAATTATTATTACTGTTATTATTGTCTTTATTTAACCAGGCCGGTCCCGTTGAGACACAATGACCTCTTTTTCAAGGGAAGCCTGGCAAAGACAGCATAAAAAAGTTGCAACAATTACAAAACACACAGAAATCACACCGAAATCACACAGATAAAATAATTTACAGAATAAAAGCAATAGGACTAAGGCTCCGGATTCACATTAAAACAAGAACAAGTGTGGTATGAAGCTGCTCCAATTTCTCTCACTCAGGTTTTTAGATATGAGGTTGATGAGCTCCTTTAACTTTAGAGTTTTCTGCAACGCAAGCAGCAGGCGCGGCATTCTTAAAGCACTACTTAATAAATAAAACTCGTTTGAACGCAAGTGGTAATTGCTTTGTGATTTGGAAAAATAATTACATAAATAGTCTGGGGCAGACCCAAGATAGCTTTATAGATAAAAATATGCCAACGTATAAGGCAGCGTGATCCCGGAGAGGGAGAAGTGATGAGTGTGGACTTGACTTTCTGATGAACCTCAGCCGGCTCGCGTGGGAGAGGGTGTCTGATGTTGAGAGACCTAAAATACCCAATTACTTTTTTTGTCACCATTATTGGTACTAAAAACACTTTCAAAAACAGCTTTTTAGTGAAATAGAGTCTATTCTGATCCTTCATTCAAAAAAGTCCATTACACCACTGGACAAATCTGTTGTTATTCTTTCATCGAAGAAATAAAAACCCACAATGGTCACTGAAATAACTGGAAACTGACAAAAAAGTATTTACAGATAGATAGATAAACTTAATTGTCCCAGTGGAAAATTTGTTTTCATAAACTCGAAGTACTAAATATTCAACACATAGAAAATTCCACACAATAGCTAAGCAACACCAATCACATAGAAAACATTAACATAACTAATAAAGCGGAGTGAAGTGAAAGTCACGGATCAGTGAGTTGGTTTGTTGAGTATAGAGACGGCAGATGGTGCAAAGCTTTGGTTAGAAAGTGCTCTTCTCCATTTCAATGTCCTGTACCTGTGGCCGGAGACCAAAGGACAAGAGTTGGAAGTGGACGTTTAGGGAGTGCTTAATGTCTGTGGATATGAAAATCAGACATTGCTTTTGAATTCTTGTTCAGCAGAATCATTTAAGAGAAACAAATCAATGAAACCTCGAAACATTAGTTTGGTACCCTCAAGTTAACATATTTTGCAGAACCTTCGGAACAATCACTGCACAATCAAGTGATTTCTGTAACCCTCAATGAAACAGTTTCAAGTTATTTCAGTGACTATTGACAATTCCCTTTTCCGTCTTCACGGGAAGGTACAACACATTTGTTTTGTGTGTAAGAGCTACAGCCATCAAAGCACCATTTCCAATCTGACTCAAATGGAAACAAACATGATTTTAAAGTTTAACATACAAATGCAAACTTTTTATTACATTATATATTTCTTAAAACTTAGCTATACATTTAAATCCAGAATCTCCTGCCAGTGGCAGCTGTCAATGGATCATCACATTTGACTTGTTTTTCAGGCATCACTCTGCAGCTCTGTGTTGAAGTCAAACTGTTTTCTATCACATCATATGTGCGTTGGTTGTATAAGACGACACAAAAAGCAAACAGCCTTGGTTTTTTAGATGCAGCTCCTTCCCTCTCTGTGCTGGGAATTTGGAACAGAAACTGGTAAACAAGTTTTGCATGTAAACTTTTTCTAAAGAGTTTGAGGTTTTCAGTTATTCTTTTTGTTTTGTTTGTTTGTTTTCTCAGATTGTCATATCCAGCCAGAAATGGACAAATCTGTTTTCAGACTTTTCGTTTGAACAAAGAGGCATGCTTACAGAGAAAATGCAACCTGACTCTGCTTTAGGGCCAAGTAAGTCCACGGCTCTCAGGCTGATTTGTAACATTAGATGGTATCAGCTAACAAAAAAATATGTCCGGCATAGGAATGGGCGATATTTTACCGTTCACGATATACCGTCAAAAAAATTCCTCACGATAAGAATTTGTCATGTCGCGGTAAAAACGATAAATTCCCGTTGATGATGTTTTTGTGTAAAGCTGATTTTTGGAAGGAAGGAAGGAAGGAAGGAAGGAAGGAAGGAAGGAAGGAAGGAAGGAAGGAAGGAAGGAAGGAAGGAAGGAAGGAAGGAAGGAAGGAAGGAAGGAAGGAAGGAAGGAAGGAAGGAAGGAAGGAAGGAAGGAAGGAAGGGAGAAAACAAGGAAAGGAGGAAGGAAGGGAGAAAAGAGGAAGGGAAGAAGGAAGGGAGAAAAGAGGAAGGGAAGAAGGAAGGAAAGAGCAGGAGGAAAGAAGGAAGGAAGGGAAAAAAGAAAGAAAGAAAGAAAGAAAGAAAGAAAGAAAGAAAGAAAGAAAGAAAGAAAGAAAGAAAGAAAGAAAGAAAGAAAGAAAGAAAGAAAGAAAGAAAGAAAGAAAGAAAGAAAGAAAGAAAGAAAGAAAGAAAAATTCCCGTTGATGACAAACATGGCGGATCTGAGAGCGAGATAGATTTATAGTTAAAAAGGTGGAGTTGAATTGGTATTTTTTTTATCGTCATTTTTATCGTTATCGGGATAAATGCCAGAAATAATCGTGATACATTTTTTAGTCCATACCGCCCATCCCTAGTCCGGCAGATAATTTTATTGTGGTCTTTTAATCTTTGAACAACAGAGTTAAAAATCCTGTCTTTCATCTATTTATTAATAATTCTTCCCATGATTTAAACTGTTATTAAAAGGTAATTACAGCTCTCATTTCAGAAATTGCACAAAAATGTCTTCCTGTGTTCTACAGCCTACTTAACACTCTGTGTTCTGGGTTGGTCTTGGTTTATTCGCGCAGTCAACTTTCATGTTAATATTAACGCTGACAGGATTAAAAACTGAACCAGTCTGTTACCTGGCAACACATTTGAAACATAAAGGAAATGGGGCTTTGAGGATGATCCTCAAATCCCATTATGCACACTCTTTACAGTTCATTTGTTTAGTCTGAACTTAGCATGTTGAGTTACGAACGTTCTATGATGAAGCTGAATTTAATTAATTTTATTCCAGCTGACCGCTGAAAGCACAGAGGAAAATAAATTGAAAAATTAAAGCCATCGTGTGAACTTTGAGATTTTAATAGAGTTCTGTTGCATATCAGCGTATTTGCCAGCCTATCAGCAGCCTTTTTATATTTTACCCTACAACTTATTTTCATGTTTAAAGTCTGGGTGCAGGTGTGCGGCCTTGTCACGGACTGGCAGCCTGTCCTGGTGCATCCCCCGACACCCTGACAGCTGATGACAGCTGGAATAGACTCCAGCTCCTCTGTGACCATGATAAGGATGAGACTAGTGTACAAAAGGCTGAATGTCTGAGGCAGCCATTCCTGTGCTGCCTCACTGCTAATGACACAATTCTACATCACTTGGGAAAGAAGTTGGAGATAAAGATGGAAGAGACTGCGACTGAAAACCTCTGAAGCATTCAGGGGAAGTTTTTGATGCACCTGCTAATACAAAAACGCAATATATCCAAAGGATTACAGTATTAAAATGTTAATTAAAAACTGAGCCGGTACCAGAAATAAACACAGTTTGACATGTGTGAGGATTTTCTTAAGAGAAAAGAACTGAGATTAGTCATTGATGTGTCTTACTGCTCTTAGACAGATAGGTAGAAATATGTAGAAGCTCTGCAAAGACTTATGCGGCCCACAAAAAAGAGAATTTGTCATCATTTGACATAAGGTATCTTTCTGATTTTTTTTAATATATATATATATATATATATATATATATATATATATACATACATACATATATATATATATATACATATATATATATATATATATATATATATATATATATATATATATATATATATATATATACATATATATATATATATATATATATATATATATATATATATATATATATATATATATATATATATATATATACACACACACACACGACGTGCGGTGAGATTCATGGATGGTGAGGCACTGACTTCATCAGTCAGATTTACAAGCATAGGAACCCTCCAGAGCAACTTATTCACCATTTGAATGGCAGCAGTTTAAAACCTCCTATCACATACAAATGCTTTACACATACAAACTGTAGTGCACAAAAAGCACATTTAATTTAAAAAAAAGTTATTATGGTCTTACCTATACTTATAAATGAAGTCCATGCGCCGCTAACTGTAAACTCCTGCTTGTTGTCACTTGTTCTGCAGCCAATGCGTCGCAAGAAGAATCCCTGAGCTCACTAGTGCCCCCTACCGTGAGGCAGGAGAAGTGCGCACAAGAAACACATTACACACATATAGTTGCTGTTCATTATATAAATCAGCTTAACTATGGAAACTTATTTCATATAGCAAACGTGTTTGAAAATTTTAATAGTGACATACAAAGAGACAGCGATCTGGCCTCACTACATAGCATGGCAGCACAGTTAGCCGAGTCATTGCGCAATCCATGGTGAGGCTCAGCGGGGTGCGGCCTCACCGCCCGCATCTTCTCAGCATTTGAATGGCAAATGTGAAAATTCTGCGATTTTGAAGAAAAAATAATCTAAAAATGGTGAAGTTAAATGGAAAATGACTTTATAGTACAAATCAATTGATAAATATAAAAAAAAAATGTTTTTTCATTTTACATTTCTTTCTTTCCATGATGGCAGGTGAGGTACAGCCTCCCCTGACCACACGTCACTGTCACACACACATGTATACACTTTTTCTTTTCTTTTTGCTATGAACCATGGATTTTCAAGGTCTGTGCCATGTAGTTTTAATGAGCTCCCAACCATCCTCCAGGAATATGGGGCAAAAGCTATTGCTATCCCTCAAAATAGTCAAAACCCCTGATGGTCCTGATGTAACAGGAAGCTTTTTCAGCCAGGATAGTTTCTAAAAGTTGGTTTGTAGGGTTTATAGTTCATTTAAATCTGTATAATTCACTATGCTTGTATGACAGATGTACAGTGTTGGATCCGGGTTTTACTTGGATATGTGGGGATTCCCTGGGAGCTGCCTGACATTGGTGCACTTGAGGGATCAATATCTCAAGAGATCTATATTTTACTTTCGAAGGGCACAGCCCTGCTGCTTTGACCTTTGATATGGCTGACCTGCATTGATCTGACATGGAGGAAGGTTTCTGCAGCACTGAGCTGTTACTGTTTGTTCAGTGGGGATGTGTGCAAAAACATGTGTGTCTTAGATAGCATACACATTAATCTATGCACACATAATACATAATGTGTGCATAGATACGATATGGGCTCTATGTTTGCAGCAAAAGATGACCAATAATGTCATTAACATAATCAGACAATGGATCCAGAAATTGACTTCAGGGTTCACAAGTACGTAAAATTTTGTTTACAATGTAAAAAAAAGCCACATCATCATTAATCTCACAAGAGTTGTAGTCAACTGTTTTTGCCTCATAATTGACTTCTATTCTTGGATTCACTGTATCTACAAAACGGTGCTAGCCAGCTGTTTACAGCTTAATGCTTCCCCAGTGCTTATCGTCATCTTAGATTAATTATGTTTATCTTGGAGTGAGGGAGTTCTGATTGGGCGGGAGATAATTTCACTTAGTCACATTGCAGCACCAGCTTCCTCCGTCAGACTTTAACTGAAGAAATAATAAATAAATACTTTATAATTATTTCAGTTTAATTCCATGTCAGATAAGATGTTGGTTCATTAACAGCAAGCTAATTAATTAAAAGGTGGAACCTGAGGTTGGGTGGTGGTATTTACATGATTTGATGATCTTTCAATATAATTTTTTTTTTTTTTTAATAGGCTATCATTTTCCAAGTATTTACATCTTGTGGAGCCGGAAAATTCGTCAAAATTTTCCCTTCCTGTCAAGAAAGAGCCCATTTGTTACTCTCATGTGTGGGAAACTCATACACCCGATCTAGTCTGACTTTGAAAAAAATAGCATAAGAACAGGTAGCATATCCGTTACTCCAAGACCTGTATAGATTGTCTAGCATCAATAAACAGTTTTATTCCTTCACGCCTTGTGCTCAAATGCTCCTGTGCCATTACAGACGCGGCCGTTTGACCTGTGAGCTGATAACAAGCAGGATGTTTCTTCATCAGTCTGCAGGACAGTTTGGATTTGTCAGACTGTGAGACCTCTTTCCGTTCCACCTCTGTCATTTGTGAGGCAGAATGAAGACTTGAATTCAGCCAGTGGTAAGGCAAGCGGGGCAATCAGTCCGAACTGGGCTTTCTTCCAGTTGAGCGTTTAAATCACAGGCCAAAGCAGTTGACGAACAATTTAGCTGGCGGCAGATCTGTGCTGCATTGACAGTAAATTGGGCTGCTTTAAAGATGTTACATTTTGCATGCGCTGCACATGTTACTGTTTTTACAAATGAGGATTCAGTGTTGCTACAGGCATCGTGTTCTTCTGGCCACTTCTGCTGTCACACACCGTCAGGATGGTGTACGTGCTGGGGACCTGGGCCGTTTTGGGTCCTGTGAAGTCGCTTGCTAAAATGAGTGCCCCTTTTTTTTAATCCCAGGTTATCGTTTGTTTGTTTTTTATGTGTGGGTAAAAATCTCTTGAAATTCTCTGACTGTAGTGAATCTTTTGTATTAGACAAACACAGCCTCTTTCTTTTTTACTGTGCCATTATTCATGTAACAAAACTGAAGCAAGAAACAAAATAATAGGTGGGAAAAAATAATCACAATATTAGATTCAGTAGCTTATAGATCCACTTTTAGCAGCACTAACATTGTTCACTGTATGACTTTATTGTCTCACATCATTGTGGAGGACTTTTGGTCCTGTTTTCTTCACACAGTTCCTTCGCTTCATTGGGTTTCTGAGCTTTGCTTATGCACTGCTATTTTACGGTCTGTCACAGCACTTCAAATGGACTGAGGTCTAGACATTGGTTGGGCCTTTCAAAAACCTTGATTCTTTTAGTATTAAAAATTCATTCTGAGGTAAATGTGCTGATGTTATCAATTATCGTGTTTCATGATCCAGTCTCAAGCAAGCCGTCATTGATCATCTCACTTTTATTTCTGGATTAAACTGTTCTATGAAGGAGCTCCTGGACTAACGACTAACGATTCCCAACAACCCCAAACCGTTGTTGCACATCCACCCCCGTGCTTGACGGATGAAAGGAACGAATGAAATGCTGTGTTTCGTTTCCGACAGACGCTGGGCATTAAGTCAAACGCGTCCAGTTTGGTTCCAACTGTCCACAGAATCCAAGTCCCAGAATCTTTTTTAGGAATGCCCCGATACCATTTTTTTAACACCCAGTACAAGTATTTTAATTTGTGTACTTGCCGATACCGAGTACTGATACTTCTACCACAAAAATAACTAGGCTAAAAATGCAATGAAAAATGCAATGAATTGGAAGACAGGTTTTATTTGCAACAGATACATTCAATAAAAATAAATAAAATGAGTAGAATAACTATTTAAACCAAACTCAGCCGGCTGGGCTTTCCTCTGCGGCCTGGTGGCGCTGGGAGCACGCAGACCTCCGGCCACGCGCAACGCCGACAGCCCGCTGAGTTCCAGCACGGCCCTTGGGTTTTCTCTTGCCATTGTCTGTCACTTTTGCAGAACCTGAGCTAATGTTGGCTGTTGTGGTCTTGCAGTAGCATTAGCAAGCTATTCTCCTTTCCCCCTCTTGACACCTTAGCAGCACGTAGCTTGCAGTCTGCCTTGCTTCTGTCGTCGTCCCTTATTTTGAAATATGTCCACACTGCTGACGTCCCGCTTGCATTAATTGTCGCTATCTTGCCTGAAACGGCGCTGCCAGTCTCACTCATGGGTATCACTCTCTTCTCATCACCACGCTAAGCTTAGCCGACTAGCGGCTAACCGGAACAGCTGGCAGAGCAGCGGCGGCTCGGTGGCTGCTCCGCCGCCAGGCTGCACACTCACCCGAGGAGCCGCGGGGCGGCTCAACATCTCCCCCTAGAGGCGCTAACCAGTAACTACAACAACAATGAAGCAGTATCGGTGCGTGGTATCGGATAAAGTTTGCGAGTACGAGTATATGAGAGCAGTATCGGCCCTGATACCGATACCTGATCTTTTTGGTTTGTTCAGACCTTAATTGGACTTGAATGCTTTTCTTTGCCTTCTTCTCATCGTGCTGTCATGGACTTTACCATTTAAAATGCTCAGTGAGGCCCGTGGGGCAGGAGCCAGCTCTTGGGTTTTTTCTGAGCATTGTGTGCCCTCATCCTGGGGTGCATTTGCTCAGACGTCAACTCCTGGGAAGATTGGCAGCAGTCTTTGATGCCCTTCACATATAAATAATCTTTTTCTGTGAAGAATAGTAGGCTAAACTCTTTTTGTTCTCAGATTGATGTGCAAAAACAATTCCTTTTCTATGACCTTTGGGAAATTAGATACACTTCAATTCTTAACACGTCATACCTGTATTTTATTATTTATAAGTTGTTTCTAGTTGTTCTAGTTCTAGTTGTTTATAGGCTAAGTGTCAGGGTTTTGACACTTCCTCCCAGTTTTAGTTTCAGTTCTGTCTTGCCCCGCCTGTGTCCCATCTGCCCTGATTGTGTCCGCACCTGTGTCTCGTCTTGTCTCGTTATCCCCTCAGTATATCTTGTCTTGTCATTCCTTGGTTCCCTGTCGGTCCGTACTGTTCTCTCCTCCATGTCTCCTCGTGTTTTGGTCCTGATCCTGTTTTTGTATTTATCCTGCTCTGCAGCGCTTTGCTTTACCTTTTTGGATTAAAACCCTTTTGTTTTTGAGAACTCCTGACTCCAGCCTCCCTCTGTCTCCTGCACTTGGGTCCTTTACCAACCAAACCATGACAGAACGGACCGACCATATGGACCCAGCGGGAGACTACCTCACTTTTATGGAGTTTTTGCGCCAGGAGGAGTATTGGAACCCCTTTTGGGGAACACGCCTGGCTCTGGGTGGGCCCAGGAGCCTGCAGGCCCAGGGGAAGCGACGGCGTCAGCGCCAGCCCCAGCCTGTTCCGGTGGGGGCCCTGGACGCACCTCTTCCTGTTCCCGAGGTGGTCCTGGACGCATCCCAGCCTGCTTCCCCCTTCTGGGGAACACGCCTGGCTCGAGGCGGCCCCAGGGGTTCTCACCCCCAGGGGAAGCGACGGCGTCAGCGCCAGCCCCAGCCTGTTCCTGCTCCAGCGGTGGTCCTGGACGCATCGCTCCCTGTTCCTGCTCCAGCGGTGGTCCTGGACGCATCGCTCCCTGGTCCTGCTCCAGCGGTGGTCCTGGACGCATCGCCCCCTGTTCTGGCCCCAGTGGTGGTTCCGGACGCACCTCTCCACGTTCCTGTGGTGGTCCCGGACGCACCTCTCCACGTTCCTGTGGTGGTCCCAGACGCACCTCTCCACGTTCCTGTGGTGGTCCCGGACCCCCCTCAGCCAGCTCCGAGGACCCGTGCCCCCCCTCAGCCAGCTCCGAGGACCCGTGCCCCCCCTCAGCCAGCTCCGAGGACCCGTGCCCCCCCTCAGCCAGCTCCGAGGACCCGTGCCCCCCCTCAGCCAGCTCCGAGGACCCGTGCCCCCCCTCAGCCAGCTCCGAGGACCCGTGTTCCCCCCCAGCCCGCCCTGGATGTGGACTGTGGGGACATCTGGGATCTGTCCCTTGAGGGGGGGCCAGCGCCCCGGACCCGGGTACCCCCGCAGCCGGCACCTCGGACCCGGGTACCCCCGCAGCCGGCACCTCGGACCCGGGTACCCCCGCAGCCGGCACCTCGGACCCGGGTACCCCCGCAGCCGGCACCTCGGACCCGGGTACCCCCGCAGCCAGCGCCACGGACCCGGGTCCCCACTCGGGCAGCTCCGGGGATCCTCTGCCCCCCGACGCCGGCTCCCCGCATCCTGTCTGCTCCTGTTCCGGTTCCCCGCATCCTGTCTGCTCCTGTTCCGGTTCCCCGCATCCTGTCTGCTCCTGTTCCGGTTCCCCGCATCCTGTCTGCTCCTGTTCCGGTTCCCCGCCTCCTGTCAGCCCCGACTCCGGCTCCCCGCCTCCTGTCAGCCCCGACTCCGGATCCTGAGGCGGTCCCGCAGTCCTCTGTTCCTGAGGCGGTCCCGCAGTCCTCTGTTCCTGAGGCGGTCCCGCAGCCCTCTGTTCCTGAGGCGGTCCCGCAGCCCTCTGTTCCTGAGGCGGTCCCGCAGCCCTCTGTTCCTGAGGCGGTCCCGCAGCCCTCTGTTCCTGAGGCGGTCCCGCAGCCCTCTGTTCCTGAGGCGGTCCCGCAGCCCTCTGTTCCTGAGGCGGTCCCGCAGCCCTCTGTTCCTGAGGCGGTCCCGCAGCCCTCTGTTCCTGAGGCGGTCCCGCAGCCCTCTGTTCCTGAGGCGGTCCCGCAGCCCTCGGTTCCTGAGGCGGTCCCAGAGCCCCGTCAGGTTCCCGAGCCCCGTCAGGTTCCCGAGCCCCGTCAGGTTCCCGAGCCCTGTCAAGTCCCCGAGCCACACCAAGAATCCTCGTCACGCCCCCCGCCAAGACCCAGGCCTAGGCCTCGGGGACGCCCCCCCGAGCTGTCTCGCTGGTCTGCCCGGTCCCGAGGTCGGCCCCCGGAACTTTGGCCGTGTGTGGCTTGGGCCCTCCTCCAGGCCCCCTCCGCCCACCCTGGGTTAGGACTCTGGGGACATCTGGGATCTGTCCCTTGAGGGGGGGGTACTGTCAGGGTTTTGACACTTCCTCCCAGTTTTAGTTTCAGTTCTGTCTTGCCCCGCCTGTGTCCCATCTGCCCTGATTGTGTCCGCACCTGTGTCTCGTCTTGTCTCGTTATCCCCTCAGTATATCTTGTCTTGTCATTCCTTGGTTCCCTGTCGGTCCGTACTGTTCTCTCCTCCATGTCTCCTCGTGTTTTGGTCCTGATCCTGTTTTTGTATTTATCCTGCTCTGCAGCGCTTTGCTTTACCTTTTTGGATTAAAACCCTTTTGTTTTTGAGAACTCCTGACTCCAGCCTCCCTCTGTCTCCTGCACTTGGGTCCTTTACCAACCAAACCATGACACTAAGTTGTTTCTTCTTCAACAGTCACTTAGATCTGATGAACAGGGTTAATACATTAATTTCCCTTTATTAACAAAAGGCAAACAAAAAAACACACATATACAACTCAATCATAATGAAAACAAAACTTTTATTTCTACATGAACAACATTATTTACACAGACAAATTCTTAATAAATGTATCTACTATTGTCCATATAAATAGGTCTTCACCATAAGAACAGCAAGGGTGGATGAGAAGGGGATGTGCAAATACAAAACACACAGATATACAATTACAATAAAAAAGCCATTAGGATAGGCAACATTCATGCACGAGAGCTGTCATCTCACAGAACGTACAGCACTGAATAAGGCATACAGACTGTAGCTGAACTTACAGAAAGCTAATATCTCATAGTACGAAGTTAAAGTCAACCAGTTCTTGCCATTTGCTTAGTACTTTGACTTGGTACTACAAGATATCCTAAGACTGATGGCTGACGAGCTCCACAGGCGCACGAAGAAGCCAAGTACACTTACTATACAGGTGCATGATGAATCACTGTACTGTTTCCATTTTTTGTACATGGTCAAGTGCAAAAGTATTGACAGGAAAAGTGAAAGACAAATTGAAGCTAAATGCAGGCAATAAAAAGCAGGAACTTATTACCTGATCATAATGAATTAATGGCAAGGAAAGAATGGAACAGCTCAAAATGTGAATTATTAAGAGCATGGATAAATGAGCAGCTGAATGAGAAAACCATTAGAAATACAAATTGTCAACTCTTGTAAAAGCCTTCATTTTAGAGAGAAACGGGAGCTTTAAAAATTTGTCAGTTAATTTGTCTGAGTGGGAGAAGTGGTCAAAAAGCTGCCAAGATAAAGTGACGTTATTTGGTCCAAAAATTACCTAATTAGCATGTCCAAGTGAGCTTCATCTGGATTAAACGTGGGTTACAGGGTGGTTTGGGTTTGAAATGGGCAAATGGCTCGAGTCTCTTAAATGCTGCAGATGGGAAGCCTATGTGACAAAAATATATGGGGCCCATGGCGCATACGATGGACGACACGGGCATGAGCTTAGCATCCCATACAGTCTGAGGAACAGATGCCCCACATTAGAAAATGTACCACTTGGACCTCACTTAAAAACAGGTAGAAGTCACTCGAGTCCGTTTGGGCGAACACAGCTCGGGGCCACCTTGTAACCTGCACACAAACCCACTTGGGCCCCACTTTTAACACACATCCATTGCATTCTCTGAATGCAAAACACCGGATCCTGCAGTGTGGGAGTGAGGGGGGCAGGGTAACGGCCCCTTTTGGGCGGGGGAGAAGGTTCGTCCCTCAAGACTCCTCTCCCTGGCCCTGCCCCTTTTCAACCTTTCCCCGACCCTGCACCCCAACCTGGGACTTGCTGATTGGGCCGGAGCTTCGGGAGCTGCGTGCTGGCCTGCGGTCCCCACCCCTGGTCATCCCGTTGCTGCTTCCACCTGCCTGCTGTGCTGTTGCCGTCCCTGACCCCCAGTCTGGCCCTTAAGAGCCTGGTCCTGCTCAAGGTTTCTTCCCTCCTAAAGGGGAGTTTTTCCTTGCCACTGTTTGGCTTAAGGTTTTTCTCCCACTAGGGGAGTTTTTACCTGCCATTGTTTATATAATAATTGCTCGGGGGTCATGTTCTGGGTCTCTGGAAAGCGTCTAGAGACAACTTTTGTTGTATTAGACGCTATATAAATAAAATTGAATTGAAATTGAATTGAATTTTAGCTCGTATGGGGCCCACATAGGAATGCTGGCTGGGTAGTTTGCAGTACGTCTCAAAATGCACTAAATTTGTTGTCATGTTTAGTTTATGTTGAAGCTCCACTCACTTGAAATCTCAATGAATTATTGTTTCATGTGAAAATGGCTAAATCAATGTCAATAAAATGGAAATAAACTAAATCAGGGATGCAAAATTACGGAAGAGTATTAGGGCCAGGCAGGAGAAAAATAAAAATAATATTTTAGAGGAGGAAGATTTTTTTTGTCATTGTGCACTTCGAGAAAAAAGTCGAAATGTCAAGATTAATGTTGAAATATACAATCTCAAGAATAAAGTCAAAATTTCGTGAATAAAGTTGAAATGTTGAGAAAAAAGGCTAAATTTCGACTTTATTCACGAAATTTTGACTTTATTCTCAACATTTCGACTTTTTTCTCGAAATTGTACTTCAACATTAATCTCAACATTTCAACTTTTTTCTCGAAGTGCACAATGAAAAAAAAATCTTCCTCTAAAATATTATTTTTATTTTTCTGCTGCCTGGCCCTAATACTCTTCCGTACAAAATAAATACATTTCGAATGACAAATTATAAGGATGTTTAGGCACAACCTTCTATTTTACCATATTTCCTCTCTTTTATACAGTGTGTTCTCCCTTTAAGAGTCATCCTCGGTTTTAATTATGTGGAAAAGTGTGACATTAAAGAGAACCTGGTGGCCGTTATTCCAACCGTAGAGGGCCCGGTCCCTAGCGTTGTAATCCAGCATGGACATGTGGAAGTACTGGTTGTGGAAAGGAATGTCCGTATACTCGTATGTGGATGTTTTAGTGGAGTAGGCATAGTACACCTTAGCCCCTGTCAGGTGGGAGTTGGTGATGTACAGGGTTCCACAGATCATAAAAGACTCTCCGGCGTTCCTCTTTGAATATTCTGTGTTCCAAGTGCTGAGGATCTGGAGCGTGTCTGGGTTCAGCTGGCTGATGACAATGTTCCCGGCGTTCTGGTTGGTGGCGTACACGGCCCACAAGCCCAGCTCGTCTGCCATCAGGTCGATGTCTGAGAAGCCTCCCCAGGTGTACGGGTACACGTTGTGGAAGCCTGCCGACTCCAGCGCCCTCTGCGTGACCACGCGGCCCGTCTCAAAGCTGTACCTCACGATGATGTTGCTCTGCATCTTGTTGTAGTACAGAGAGCCGTTGTACACCACGTGGTTGGTTCCGGCCCATTTAAAAGGCAGGTTATAGGTTCTGGATTCCACTCCTGCCACAAAGTCAGTGAGGGATTTGTACTCTTTTACTATCTTGTTGTTGGTGTAGCCGTCCATGTACCAAACCTGGGGACAAACGCATACAGACGACATTCCTGTTACACGAAATGACTCCGGCTGTGGAGGGGATAAGCTTTGACATGATTACGTTTTTTGGTTGTACACTACCTGCAGATGAAAAGGATTTTGAGTACATGACCATGCAGAAAAATAGTGCTACTCTGAAACAAAAAAAGTTTAAAAAACGAAAAAAGCTGTTTTCTTTTGTTTTTTTTTGGGGGGGTGTCATAAAGCGTTTAAGTCAGTGTATAGTTATTGGCAGAGGTGTAAAAAGTATTGACATTCATTACTCAGGTAGAAGTATAGATACTAGAGTTTAAAAATACTCCTGTAGAAGTTAAAGTATTAACTCAAGTTTTTTACTCAAGTAAAAGTATAAAAGTACTGGTTTCAAAACTACTTAAAGTATAAAAGTAAAAGTAATGTAAGGGGAAAAAGCCATTAAGGACAAAAGCCATTGAAAATGAATGTATCTTAGTATAATGCAAATATATTAAAGAACCATATATGTGTACTATTGAGCATTAACATGTGTTTCAGAGAGCAGGAGATATGATGACTAGTTGCCTATAAGTATTGTAATGGTGCAAAAAGTCAAACTTATCATTTATCATTTATCCTAACCTTTATTGGAATGTACATCCAAGTTTAGTTGCAGGAATCTGAGGGCAACGGATGTAAGAACAAAACTGGACAAGAACATCTGAAACAACCACAACCAAATTCACTCTATCCGGATGGAGCAATTTAACTGGATAGTTTTTTTTTTAAGGCCGAAATGAAATAGAGTAATGAGGCTGTTTTTAAAATGTAAGGAGTAAAAAGTACAGATAATTGCGTGAAAAAGTAAGGAGTAAAAGTAAAAAGTCGTCTGAAAAATAATTACTCCAGTGAAGTATAGATAACCAAAATTTCTACTTAAGTAAGGTAACAAAGTATTTGTACTTCGTTACTTGACACCTATGGTTACTGGGGACTAGCAGCGACTAGTCTGTGCAGTGAAACAGTGTTGACTTCACATTCATCTCCTTGCTTTCACTGATAAATGGCTAGATCACTTCTTGACTCCCTTCATCACCATGGCAACTCATGCTGGAAATCTAATATGGACTGAGGGCATTTGGGCTCCAGACAAGAGATCAAGACAAAATAGAAAAGAAATGAACAATAATTATTATAATAAATAATGTTGACACGAGAACAGAGAATGGTTCTCCAAATCAGGCTGGTCATTCGGCTTTTACTGAAGAAGCATCAGTGTCATGCTGATGCAGAGCTGCATACTCTAAAGGTTTTTCTTCTTAAAGGTTCAGAACGACAACCCCAAAGAAAATGCAATGATGACCATGAAAAAGAAAAACCTTTTTGCACATAATGTCTGAACCCAAGGTATTTAAAGCCTCTATAGGCAGGAATACCACTTATTATGGGCCATTTGTGAATGTGGTCCTGTATTGTAGTGCTTAACCAAGGTTTCCTATAGAAATATTCCGTCTATGTGGTAATATGAGCTAATGATGAATGGCTGTTGATGCAGTTCTTTCTGAGAGATTTGAGAGCACAGGTGTCCAGCTTGGACTTGTGCTCTCGCCCTTTTAAATAATACAGTTCCTCCAGGTTCCTTGAATTGTATACTGGTATAATGCACTGTAGGAGAAGTTTGCAAGCGCCTTCCAATCTGTCTTTGAGAAACATTGTTGTAAAAGTTTTTTTCATGAATTTGTTGTCAAAGTGCAGATTTTCTGACCATTTTGGCAGCCTTTCTGAGAAACTGCTGATTTACTGAATCGTCATTGCAATCCCTGCTTGACATCTACCATTTGAAAAAACTGGAATATATTTGTTTTGTTCACCATCTTACGAGTCCTAAAATGCCCCAGTGTGAACTTTTTTGGAATTTGCAAAAGCACATGTATTTTTACGGACAAAATGATGTCGATGAGGAAAAAAAAAAACATGCAAACCGTTAACTGATTTGAATGTTTTTTAATGTTCTTTTTACAAACAGCTAGTGTGTTATCTGAAGGAATAATGCTGAACCTTATATTTGTATATATTTATATATAATTAAGAAAAGAGTAATGTAAAAATAAGAAGGACATAAATAAATATTGTTAATATTTTATGGAGAAGGGGCGGGATTAAATAAGTTATACTTCTTCCCACCCCTTTTCGGACATGCAAGTGAAATTACTGTGCTGTTTTTTTGTTTTATGCTGTTTTTTTTGTTTTATTTTGTTTTGTTTTGTAAAATTGTCTTGATCAGCCATTTTGTATTATTATTTCTGTTTTACTTGTTCATATTTACGTTATATATCATTTGCATGTTCGGAATAAATCACTAACTAACTAACCTTTGTAACGTGGATGTTCAATTGTTGCCTGCAACATATACACAATCAACTCATAATGATGTGCCAGAGACACTGATAAACCTACAAATTTAAGCAGCAACACATCAATATTCTTTTCTTTTCCTGCTTTTGCTGCTGTAATTCTGTTGCCTTCAGTCTGCTATGCATATAAAATCCTCATATTAGTTCAGGATTATAGTTTGCTCCTTCTGTAAAATAAAAAAAATGCATCTCCACATTCACCATTGTAATCTTGGTTTGTGCTCGCTGGTGTGTGTCGCACAGTGATTTGTTTTTCATATAGGCGAAGTGATTCCAGTACGAGCAACATATGCCTACGGTGTGTATCTCCAAGTAAGAACTATGGAATAGCTTACAATAGCTGACAATGAAGAGTGGAAGTAGCATCTCCACTGGAGCAAAGTTCTATTTTACTGTTGCTGAAATAAAAAAAAGAAGCCCTGAATACACACAGAGTCGACTTGTAGGTTAAGACAAAACATCTTTTATCATCTCACTTTTTCAATCTTGAATAGCCTTACTATCAAATAAATAAATAATTTTGAAGAAAACTGGCTGGAATGACAAATTGCTCAGTGGTAAAGAGATGGCCGTCAGCTCACCCTGCTGTTTTTGAGTGAAGCCAGAGGATCAGTCATCCAGGCTCCAAATCGGGTCCCTGAGGTTTTCACTGTCAGCGGCCCAGTGATCTTCATCAGCTTGCCACAAGCTGCAAACACATCACACAGCTCCGCTCACACATGTCCTGATGTCATGACTGGAATAGATATCAAAGTGCTGGATGGTTTATATATAGCGGTGTCATGCATCTGGACACTACTACCACAGCTCTTCCTTCTTCTGTCTCGCATATACAAGGTCAGGATAACAAGATAAGTGCCAAAATACAACCTCACCTCGTGTTTCAGCGCTATTTTACCCAAACAATCAAAGGCTTTGCTCAATGTAAGCTTCAAGCGAGCCTCTCAGCCTTTGATAGATTTTTCTTTGGTTTCTTTTTGTTTACACGTTGGCAGACTTTGCCATCATGGATAACTGAGCACCAGGCAAGCAGGAGTCTTTATCCTGCAGACTTTAAACAAAAGGCCAGGCTGCTCTGATGGCAGGATCATCTTATTAGCCCAGCGATATAATCACAGCTTTTAAAAAGCCAAACTGCAAATGTCAAAGATGAAAGGGATGAACCAATACAAAAGGAAAAAAAGGAATTAAAAAATTACTTTTAAGATAGACTTAACACGGATCCCATAGGATAATTATTCTCTTAAACTGAATTAGTGGTTTGTTGCTTTTGCTTATATTCATTCTGCCTTGCCTCCTGTTCTGTTTTGTGTTCCTATTATCCATCGAGTCCCTGAGTGTAGATACTCACTAGGTCTGGGCGGTATGGACTAAAAAATGTATCACGATAATTTCTGGCATTTATCCCGATAACGATAAAAATGAGGAAAAAAAAATACCAATTCAACTCCATCTTTGTAACTTTAAATCTATCTCGCTCTCAGATCCGCCATGTTTGTTACACAAAAACGTATCAACGGGAATTTATCCTTCTTTGTTTCTTTCTTTCTTTTCTTTCTTCTTTCTTTGTTTCTTTGTTTGTTTGTTTCTTTCTTTTCTCCCTTCCTTCTCCCCTTTCCTTCCTTCCTTCCTTCCTTCCTTCCTTCCTTCCTTCCTTCCTTCCTTCCTTCCTTCCTTCCTTCCTTCCTTCCTTCCTTCCTTCCTTCCTCCTTCCTTCCTTCCTTCCTTCCTTCCTTCCTTCCTTCCTTCCTCCCTCCCTCCCTCCCTTACTTCCTTCCTTCCTTCCTTCCTTCCTTCCTTCCTTCCTTCCTTCCTTATTCCCTTCCTCTTTTCTCCCTTCCTTCCTTCCTTCCTTCATTCCTTCCTTCCTTCCTTCCTTCCTTCCTTCCTTCTTTCCTCCTGCTCTCTCCTTCCTTCTTCCCTTCCTCTTTTCTCCCTTCCTTCCTTCCTTCCTTCCTTCCTTCCTTCCTTCCTTCCTTCCTTCCTTCCTTCCTTCCTTCCTTCCTTCCTTCCTTCCTTCCTTCTTTCCCTTCCTTCCTTCCTTCCTTCCTTCCTTCCTTCCTTCCTTCCTTCCTTCCTTCCATCCTCCCTTCCTTTTCTCCCTTCCTTCCTTCCTTCCTTCCTTCCTTCCTTCCTTCCTTCCTTCCTTCCTTCCTTCCTTCCTTCCTTCCTTCCTTCCTCCCTCCCTCCCTCCCTCCCTCCCTTCCTTCCTTCCTTCCTTCCTTCCTTCCTTCCTTCCTTCCTTCCTTCCTTCCTTCCTTCCTTCCTTCCTTCCTTCCTTCCTTCCTTCCTTTCCTCTTTTCTCCCTTCCTTCCTTCCTTCCTTCCTTCCTTCCTTCCTTCCTTCCTTCCTTCCTTCCTTCCTTCCTTCCTTCCTTCCTTCCTTCCTTCCCGTACGTTGTGCGTGGATTTAACGCAGAACTATAAATCAGTTTTACACAAAAACGTCATCAACGGGAATTTATCGTTTTTACCGCGAGATGACAAAATTCTTACCGTGAGGAATTGTTTTTGACGGTTTATCGTGACAGGTAAAATATCTGTCATTCCTAATACTCACTGAGTTTGTTCATACAGTTGTGAAGCCTGTTCTCCAGGTTTAGGACCCTTTGTTGCAGCTCCTCATAGTCGTACGCGCCCATCTCCTCCTGGATGCCCATCAACACACCCGACAGGTTTCTGATCTCCTCCTTAAACTGGGAGATGAGCTTTGCATCCGTCTTGTACTGCTCCAGAACGGGGATGAGGGGCTGCAAGGATTCCATCTTTCCTTTCAACTCCTGCAAAAAAAGGCGAAGTGTTCTGTAGAACTAACAGTCATAGCCAAAACTGCAAGACCTGCAACTTAAGCCAAAGTAGATAAATGTGATCAAGCGCTTTTTCATACTTCTTTGGTTTATTTTCACTCGGCAAAAAGAACTGACATTTGCAGAAAAAACTGTTTACAGAAAAGGTTATCGCGAGACAGAACTGCACATAAAATAAGAAAAGCTCAAGTATGAACCCAGACTTCTCTGAGGGATAATATTCTGAATTGTTGTGAAAGCGCTCCAGCACTGTGAGCTCGTATAGGAAATCAATGCTGGGCATCAATTCAGTGTTGTCAGTGAAAAGTTTTGGATTTAACTTTAAGCCACATTCAATTCAAAACTGGTGTTTTAACTAATTAAGCAATCACTTTCTTTTTACTCACTTTTAGTGGTAGTAAGTCTGTGGATTCTTTTAGATGTTTTTCCATGGTTATAAAAACAAACATTCTAAATGAAATGAAACGAACATGATTATACCAACAAGACAAAGTATATAAAGTGTTATACTTGGTAGCTTCTATTCATGGAGGAAAATAATCCAATATTATTATATTATAACTGTGGGCAGCAAAAGTATATATATGCTTTCTTTATCTGGGGACAAACCTCTGCGCTACAATATATGTAAAAAACTGAAACTTTTCCAGCAGTTGTTGATGATATTCAGTTTAAAAATAGATTTTCCTTCAGAATTCAGATGCAGACTTCAGAATTAAGTGATGCAACCGTAATAGAAAGCCAGTTTGAGTGTTTTGCTCTTAACCCTGCTGGATGACTATTCCTGGCATGGCAACAGTTGTCTTGAATATCCCTTAACTGTATTTTAAATGTGTCTTAATATGGACTGGTGAAGTCCACACGAAACTGGTCCAGATGATGCAGTCATTTACAAAAAGGAGAGAACCGCCCCCCACTAGGCCTGTGTTGAAAAAATCGATTTCCCAATTCTAAATCGATTCTCATATTAATTCCTAAAAATCGATTCATATGTCTAAAGATCGATTTTTTTAATTTACTTATTTTTTCTTTTATTTATTTAAGTTTTTTTTTTTCATCATTACATTACAACTTTTGGTTATTTTTTTGTTTTTTCTCCAAAAAAGGAATGTTTTGTTGGACACGAGAATAACTGGTGCCATGTTTTTGCCTTTAAATATGTTTAAAGGTATGAAAACATTAAAGTGTTAGGTTATAAATGCATAAATTGTCTATATTTCATTACTTTATATACTGTCTTGGGGTTACATTTGCAAAAAATGCTAAAAACCAAATGCTCAAAAATTAAAAACCAAAATAGACCGAAAATTGAACAAATAAAAACGGAATGTGGGAAAAAATAAAACCGATTTCATCCGTCTCTGTTTCCTCCCTGGATCTGTTTGGTAATTCTGACCCACATGATGTTTCTGAAAGCAGTTCTATCAGCATTCTGGGAGCTGATTGGTCCTTACAGCATCATTAGCTGCCAATACTTGCTGTTTAATCTCAATATAATACTAGTATTAATATGTTGCACAACTACACAGTCATATAATTCATGCAACGGCTGAAAAAACTGTTTTATTAACAGTAACCCAAATCAATATCGGATCGAATAAAAGCGTGATAATCGATTCTGAATCTTAAGAATCGGAATCGAATCGATTCTTGATATTTAAATCGATCCCCAGTCCTACCCCCCACCTCATATTTATGATTGCCTTGTGTCGCTCAAACATGCAAACAGTAAGTTTTGAAAACAGCGGCACCCACTGGCCGTGATTAAAACTCCAGTTCTTCTTTCCTTCTCTTGGTCAAAGCTGCCATTTCAAAGCCATACCGATAGAGCTGGTCTCTGTAAATCTTTCCCTTCACTCATATTGCTTCTGTTCTGTCACAGATAACTCCAGATACTCTTTTCCACCCCCCACCCGCCCTCACAGCGCTGGCAATCTCTTCTTCACCTCTTTTCCACTGCCCTGAACAGTTGAGCCCAGGGATTTAAACACCTGGAACTTCTTCAGCTCAACCTTCTCGCGTTCTCGCCGTTCCACTTGCTTCCCTTTCATTTACACACATGTATTCTGTCTTTGCTGCAACTGACCTTTATTCCTCTTCTCTCTAGCGTACATCTCCTCATCTCCTGGTTTTCTTCCACCTGCTCCCCACTCTCACTACAGATCACAGTGTCGTCTGCAAACATCATAACCCATGTAAATATGTAGTTTCACAATCGTAGGTTTCACGTTTTAAACTGCTGCCACTTACCTCCTCAGAAATCCTTTTGTCTGAGTTACACTTTAAATAAAGCACGGGCCTCTTGAACTCAATTATCATTTCAGAATCATGTTAAAATATCTAGTGATGCACCGAAATGAAAATTTGTGGCCGAAACCGAAACCGAAAATAATAATAAACACTTGGCCGAATACCGAACAATACCGAACATGGTTCTTCAGCAGTTTTTCATTTATTTTGCCAATTTTTTCACCATTGCATAAATCAAATACATTTGATTTAGGCATGCTTTTCAAAGAAAAAAATCTTTTACAAAATTACAAGGTAGAAAATATAAACTTACATAGTAAGTTTATATTTTTTACATAGTAATTTTTATATTTTAGTTATATAAACTAGAAAATATTCATTGAACATAAAAAAATTAAAAAATTTTAAGTTCCCATTATGTTGTTTTGGTTCCACCTCCTGGTGAATGTTAAGTAAAATTCTTATGGGGTTAGTTTTTGGTTGGCCAACGATTTATGTAGTGCGCAACGTTACGGGACGGAGCGGCCAGTCTATTTCCTTATTTTACAACGCCGGTATTAATTGTTCGTTTTTTTCCCCACTTATTCCACCGAACACCGAAAGTGTTTCTTTGCCATTTTCGGCCGAACAATTTCGGTTACCGAACAATCGGTGCATCACTAAATTTAACAGCTTTTTCTTTTTAGGCTATTTATGCCCACTTACTTATCTGATGATGTTTACATGTCCACATCTGCAAAAAGGTCTTTACCTTTTTTAGAAATGGATCAGTCAATGAAACGGATCACTTAATGCTTCTTTGAAACTTTGTCTCGCTTTGAAAACGACATTCTCTCTTCTTCAACACTATAGTTGACCCGTGAAACTCGTCTGGAGTGCAAGCTCATCAATTCACATGCTTCTCAGTTCTCTTTAGAGGAGGTCCCTTCCCAGACTTTTTCTTGTGATGTGCCTTACCAAGCTATACATCAAACAAATATATACCTGAAAGTTTTTGTTGACGAGCGTCTTCCTGTCCGACTCGATCTGCCGGAACTTTGACCGCAGCCCTTTGATCTGGCTCTCCATCCTCATGATGTACTGAAAGTCTCTCTGCGTCCGCAGGTTCAGCACCTCGATTGACTGCGACATGTTCTGTACCTTTTTTAAAGGGAAGAAACAGCGCAGCATTGATTTTTTTCGTCCCTTACCAGATTAAAATGTCCTTCTTGTTTAGCAGTTCAGTAGGCTGCCACGTTCAAACTTCCTCTGGAGATTTTGACCTTCAACGTGAATTTCTTTCAAGAAACAAACGAGATGTAGCTTTATATTCATTTATATATTATTTTTTAAATATATTTTTTTATCCCAATGTCTTTCCCCATTTTATCCCAGGTAAAAAAGTAATATACTTTAATGTACTAAAAATGTACTTAATTTTGTGAAAGTACATTTCCAGCACATTTGGACTTTATGTGTTAAAATAAAGTAAACCAAAAATATATTATAAATGTATTCATTACAAATGTATTATCCCTCAGTAGTACTCCAGTTTACTTAGATAAAGTACACTACTTCGTACTAATATTCATATAAAGTATACTAACACTGAAATATATATAAGTGTTTGATTAGTATATTCATTTATTATGTACTTTGAATGCTTTAAATATAAGTTTAATTTTAGTGTATTTGCATCTACTTTTATTAAGTGCACTTTTAGCACCCTTTTTATAAGTTTACTTTTATAACACTTTTTTAAATTAGAAATACATTTCCAGTATATTCTAAATGTATTAATAGTAATCTGAAAAGTTTTTCGAATTAAAGAACATTTTAAATAAGTACAGTATTAGTAGTGAAAATTGTACTTAAGTATGTTTAAGTTGATCTTATTGGTGTCTCAAAATAGTACAGTCAAGTACCGGTAGACTACATTGTATTTACCGGTAAGTATGTCTTAAGTAGCACTAATGATATGTTATTAGTATACTAAGTACGTTTTTAGTAATCGAAAATAACACACTTTGAGGACAATAATTATGTGCTTATGAAGTATATTTATATTTAATTTATTATGCTAAAGTATACTTTTTTTTGCCTGGGATCACCCAGTGCTCTACCTAAGTGACGGGCATTTCTCCCTCTACCAACCCCGGGACGGCCTGCACTGAGCTCAGGTCTCCTCCTTACTTGAGGAGTGAGAGGAGTATATTCATTTAACATATATGTGGGACTGTTCAATGGCAGATTTCCTACCGTGGTTTCTCCTTTTTCATAGATGTATGCCATTTTTGAAGCTTTGTTTCAGAATAAATTGGTAAAATAGCTAACTCTTTGGTCTCAATAACATATTATAGAATAGGGATTGAATTTAAAACCTTGCAGTCTTTTTTTTTTGGTTTAATAAAAGCTCATGAGGTTTATGGAGCATATAAACAAGAAGAAATGTGGTCTTTTCTATTCTCTCCCAGGCTCCAATTATAATAAACCAGTATTATTGGTGCACATCACTTGCAAAGTGGTACAGCACTCATACATTGTGTTCTTTTCTGTCTCTGGCACAGTGTTCCTGAAATGGCCTCACTGATACCCCGAAGCAGTTTAGTACATTAATGTCAGAGGCACGAGTGAATGACAGTGAACAGGCATTCCACATTAAAATCTAGGCTATACAGCATTGTTTTCTCACTGTCGATGGAGTAATCGTTGGGAAATGTGACTTTTGTGCTGTACAGTTGGTTTGTTTGTACATTTTTTGTTACATCACTTCAAAAACAATATTGCTTCCATTCACACTGTTGACAGCTCTGCACATATGTAAGTTGCTGTAAATGATTCTAATTGCATGATTTTAGTTATGTATTTATTTATTTTTACCAATACTGATAAATGACTAAACAAAATTATAAAGGAAAAGCAATGTTATTTTTTTGTTTTTGTTTTTTTTTGCAATGTTATTTTCACATCCAACTTCAAGACCTTAAAGAAGAAATCTGAGTGGGTGGGCACTTTCTTAGTTTCTTAGGATTAAATTAGGATGAAAATCACACTGAGAAACACAGCCCCTCTAGAAATAAGCCTCATGTTACTAATTCTAGTCAAATTGTCAACAACAAAAAAACCTTGGCCAACCTTTGTAAAGAATTCTTAAAGCTAACAAAATAGTCTTGCTTCCAGTAACTAATTTTCTTGAAACAAGGCTATTCTTCTTTCTCAGAAATTAGTTTTTCTAGTGCATTCTCATCTTCCTAACTTATGCCATCCATGTAATAAATGCAGAAGTGGAAAAAATGTGTTTAGGATGCGGCCGGTGCAATTTCTCAGAGGATTACAGTTTAACAAAAAAAAAAAAAAAAAAAAAACGAAAAAGAAAGCATCATCAAAAAAAACAAAAAAAAAAACGATTGAAAATTGATTTTATATCTATATGAATTAAGGTAAGCTGTGTGTGTGCGTGTGTGCGTGTGCGCGCGCGCGCGTGTGTGTGTGTGTGTGCGTGCATGCCTTCTCCAGGAGCTGGCGGAGCTGCCTGCCTTTGGCATCTCTGGAGCACAGATTCTGCTCTGGTGCCACCACTGTGCAGATGCAACGCCCGTCTGCATCCTGAGCGGAGCTGTACACCTGCCACCCCTCCTTTGGCCTGATGGTCTGCACAGAAATGTAAATACAATCCTAAAAACAACAATATCTACAGAGACACAAATGAATCTAACAGGGATGATATCACTATTGTGCCACTGCCGCACACACAGCTGTTCTGTTGTTCTGTTTCTCATGGGTCACTTAATTCTTCTGACTCATGCCCCCAACGCTCTGACACCAACCAATTCCACTGACTTATTAAAAGTCTTGGTTTTGACACAAGAAAGCGCTTTTGCTGTAAGATATTCCTCCGTTCATAGTGTATTGTCTCCAGTGAATTGCTTCTTCAACAATAAATAGTGTTTCCTGGCCTTGATGAATGACCTGAGTGCTGAAATGGCTGTGTTTCTCCTCGCTGGACCTTCCAGTGCCTTAACTAAAAACATTGTGGGGAGAAACAAATAATGTGATTTGTAGGAGCTTTTTCTACTATTTATAGCATTGAATATGTTCCCAGGTGCAAATTTGTGAAGCTAATAGAACATAGAGTAATGCATTATAAGACATTCCAGGATATTTTAATGCAACACCATCCAAATATATTAAATTGAACTCAATACAAGTAGTTTCTTTTTAAATTTTGATCAAAGTTACTGGAAATGCTGGAAACACTTGATATTACTCAGTCCTGCAGACAGCATCAGTATTTGTAGAATACTGCTGTGCACTGTGAGCATGAGAAATAACCAAAAGCCTCTGGCCAAATCAAGCCAAGCTTTGATTGTGGATGGCAAATTACGCTCCGCTATTGGCAACTTCCTTTTTTTGCATTTTGTTGGACATCCTAGAAATAATTCAAGCCGAAAAATAGCATGTAAAAAGTGTGAACATTTACATCCACCAGCCTTTTAAGGACTTTGGATAATAAAATAAAAAGTGAAGTGGCCCATTTTCATAGTGGAGGCACCTTTTTACTCTCCCATTCATCCTTGCCTGTCATCCTGGGCAGTTTAATGAGCGTTTGGCATCAGCCCTGAAAGATCATGTCCCCTCTGAGCAGGTGTAAACGTCACACAGGGGAGAAAAGTCAGCCTTTGACTCATCATTTTCACCCACTGAGAAGCTGCCTTTTCACCACTTTATTTCCTTGACTGCCATGAAACATAATGCTATTTAAAAAATAAATTGCAGCCAAAAATACATGAGGTTTTGGAGTTTCTCTGCCATCTCAACCCAGTTATTTCCTTTAAAACCATATATATATCTAATAAATGTATTTTTTTTTTACATGTGGCACAAATTTAACCCTTTAACTCTGTATCTGATGTTCACAAGAATTAAAAACTACTGTGACATATAGCAGAAGAAAAGATAACACTACAATGAATTTCTGCATATAGCTATTTAATGGTAATAGTAACATTTAATAGTAGAGTATAGCTGTTGTCCTAGGAGTTATTTAAAAGCTTATACTTGGAGACACCAGAAATGTACCTCTCATTTATAGTATTAAAGCTGAAGAGGATGACATTGGAATGACGACGCAAACTGAGTTTTTCCTTTCTTCACTTTGCTTTGAACAGCTCCGGACATACTACTTCCACTAATTTGTTAAAATAATCAGTCTCCTGTCGACTGAATGACGCACATCCTCTCCTCTCTTTTCACCCTTACTTTTCCTCAAATTAAAATCATTCCGTTGCTTAGCCAAGCCAGATGCACTCCCCATTTTTTTATTTGTGACTATTTCTGCACAAAAAGCTTCTTTCACATTCACTAGTTCAGACAGCTGCTTCTTTTGTTTTGAACATTCATTTGGACTTTTTTCACTAATCTGAAGGAGCACTTCTTAAGCGTGAAAATGTTTCCTGTGTGTCAGAGAGAACAAGCAATATTCTTTGGGCACACCACTTCCAGTCGTGCTGAGGTGAGGAAATTGCTTTGCAATCAAGGCAATGGCAAAGAGTCTGTACTCTGCATGGGTGGGATGAGCCCAATCGACCATCATTCCTCCCCAAATGGCTCGGTGATCTGCAAGCTGCTCCTTTTATTTTGGTGTAGCACTCCCAAAGAGCAAATTTATGTGCAATACCGAGACCCATTTTCAAAGACAATCTATAGGCACCAGTATAACCAAGGCAGGTACTTATGTAAGGAGGAAGAAATATTAGCCACAGTAATCATTTGCATGTATTTAACTAATATTTGCTGCAAAGATACAACTCTTATATGGGCAATAGTCCAGATTGGAGCTGTGATTGTCGTGGCTCTCTTGCCACAGTTTCTTCCCGCAAGCGGTTGCTCTGATGAACTCTCACAAATAACAGTCTCAGAGTAACCAAACATGTGCAATATATAAATCTCTTTAATATTCATGCTGCCTCACTCTGCTGCACCCTCTCACTTTTTATTTCTTTGTACAAATTTAATTTTTTATCTTGTATTCTCTGCATAATTCTTGTCTGTAGAAATTGTAAATAGGTCATACTTATTCTCACTACCTCAAACTGCTGCACCTTAAAATGTTTATAATCTTGTACATAGAAATTCCACATTTGTCTAATGTTCATTTGTTTATTTAACACCTTTAACACCATAGAGAGCGAAACTACCGGAGTCAAATTCCTTGTTGGACATTGTTCGAACCTGGCCAATAAAGCTGATTCTGATTCTGATTCTGATCACCAATTAAAACATTACTTCTATTGCACATTAGCATTTTTTAATAATCGTTTTACTCACTGTGCACAGGGAACACGAACAAGAAAGAATCAGCCCAACATGCAATAATTGCAGGAGACAGAAGTGACTCATCGTTGTGTTAATAAGCAATTAAAAAATCCCTGTGTAACGCTCCATCCTTACTAAACACAAGTGAAATCACCCAAACTTAAAGGAAAATAACAACCACAGCTTGTGGTCAAGTTTTTTTTTATTTTTTTGGTTGTTGTTGGGTTTTTTTTTTTAGGGGGGGGGGTAAACTCACCACAGTAGGGCAGTATCCAAACAGCAGCAGGAACAGCAGCGGGTTCAGCACCGCGGACAGCGACCACATCCTGCAGCTCTGCTGCTTCTCTCCTCCTCCTCCTTCAGCGAGGAAACAAACACAATCACGCAACTTCTGCTGTGAGCTCAGTGCTGCTGCCAGCTCGACCACTACGCTCTGGCTCTGCTGGAAACCCTGACTTCCATCCACTCGCCCCCGGAAAGCGAGCCCCTCGCTCGGCCAGCGGGAGGAAACCTCGTCACCACAAGGAGGAAAAAGTTTTGAGGCAATTGCATGCAGCAGAATCCGAGCTTACATCACTGGACGTGACACCAGCCAGCTGCCTCTGTTGGTGTTGAGTGAATCCCGCTTGTGAGTGTGAGAGAGAGGAGGAACATCAGCACCGTGCGGCGACAAAAGTTGCAGAAATGAATGGGAGATGAGGAGGTAGCGGGGGCGCGCTCTGGGCTCCTGCTGCGATCACGTGAACGCGCAGAGTTCACGAGGAACCGCCACCATAGAACAGCTGTAAAGCCGGATTTATGGTTCCGCGTTACACCGACGCAGAGCCTACGCCGTAGGGTACGCGGTGACGCGCGCGTACGCCGTAGGTTCTGCGTTGGTGTAACGCAGAACCATAAATCAGCCTTACAGCAACGATTACTTTCATTTTCAACGGACTAAATGAGGGAACAGGCTTCAAAACGCCTAATAAAATCCATTGACTTTAATGTTCTATTTTAAATAATCAAGAAGAGAAACTGACCATTCATATTTTCATCCATTTACATAGTAAAATAAAATGAAAATACAAAAGAAAAGAAAAAAATATTACAGTACTCATAGGACAATAGAATATTAAACTATGGAAGCGTATTAGGGCCAGGCAGGAGAAAAACAAAAATTATATTTTAGAGGAGGAATATTTTTTTTTCAGTGCACTTCGAGAAAAAAGTCGAAATGTCGAGAAAAAAGTTGACATGTTGAAAATAATGTTGAAGTACAATTTCGAGAAAAATGTCGAAATGTTGAGAAAATTCAAAATTTCGTGAATAAAGTTGAAATGTTGAGAAAAAAGGCGAAATTTCGACTTTATTGTATTTCAACATTGATCTCGACATTTCGACTTTTTTCTCGACATTACAACTTTTTTCTTCAAATATTTTTTCTCCTGCATGGCTCTAATACTCTCCCGTATTAAACCAACCGTATCATGACATCATTAAAATGAAAGTGCATTGCATTGAGGTCAGAATTTCCAAGCTGAAAGTCACAAATTTTAATCTACACAGAATTTAAACTCGGAAAGTCGGAGAAATCTCACCTACACCAAGTTCAGATAAACCATGACAGCTATTTTAATCAACTATGTAAACCCTCAGTGTATTTTTAACAAGTGGCAACCATCTAACTTTCGGTTTGAGGCTCAGACTCGCTGCAGTTCCTCGACTGGCCGCTAGAGGCTGGCTGCAAAGTGAGTCAATCTCCATTGATACCCATGTTGAAATGTCCAACTGTTGAGCTGAAATATTTATATTATATTATATTATATTTACAGCCTTGTTCATAATACCGTTTTGGTTACAATCGTTTTATTTCACATCCATGAAAATTCTGAGGGGGTGAATTTCTTGGTACCACGCCATGAGTTTACATAAAGCAATACCTTTATTTCTGATATGACTGATTGACAGTCGGCTTAGCCAATCAGAATCAGGTTTATTGGCCAAGTATTGGCCGGTTATTTTCGCTCACTGTACAGTAAATAGACAAATGACAGCTCTTACTAACATATATACAATTTCAAAAAAAGTGAAAGGTGCAGCTGTATGAGGTAGACATAGATTGAGAGGTGCATTGTTACTTAAGGCTTAAGGCTCATGTGGAACTAGATTAGTTGCAGTCCCTTGACTGACCGCTAGAGGCTGGCTGCAAAAGCGAGTCAATCTCCATTGACTCCCATGTTAAGATAAAAATGTTTACAACTTGGTTAAAAAAAAAGTTTAATGCATTAGCAGAGGCAGAGCAATACCCAGGATTAGGAGCACTGGGTGATTTAAAATGGGTAAAAAAATCAAAAAAATATATATTAAAAAAATCTAAATAATTAAAAAAAAACAAAAAACTTTTGATCTCAATTGTTTGATTTCACATCCAACCATCCATCCGGCGGATTAATTGTTTTGTATCACGCCAGGAGACTTAATATAAAGCAATTTAATTTATTTTTTAATATGATTGATAGTCGGCTCATCCTCATCCATAATAAAATGCACAGTGATAGACATTTGTATTAACCCAGTGTCAGCCAAACCTAACAGTACTTTTTGATTTTACTGCTGAGAACATGTTTAAAACATCTGCTCTGGAGATATTTGGGTGGGGATCTGCTGAAGGAGCTGGGGGCCATAGCTAACTGGGAAAGTGGTTCAAGTGGACTTCAAGATTTTATGCTCAACATAATTCCTTATTTGGAGTTTATAAGAGGCCTATTTTATAGTTAGTTTTGGTTGAAAACAAACCTTCTGTTGTTGTTTTTAAATAAGACCAGTGATATGTGTTTTTGTGGAACAAATGTCTGTCAGCCTACTTTTGTTTTTTATATATCTCATTGTGAAGAAATGATCTTAGATAAAACTAGTCAGCTATTTGATAAAAGAATGCAGGACTGAAACAGTAAAACATCAGATTCCTGTGTTAACATTTTATGACAATGAGATGAAACATTGGTTAAAAAAGTGTAAACCTGTATACATGCATACATACTAGGAATGGGCGATATTTTACCGTTCACGATATACCGTCAAAAAAATTCTCCACGATAAGAATTTGTCATCTCAAGGTAAAAACGATAAATTCCCGTTGATGACGGAAGGAAGGAAGAAATGAGCCAGAAAGAAAGAAAAAAAGAAAGAAAGAAATGAGCCAGAATGAAAGAAAGAAAGAAAGAAAGAAAGAAATGAGCCTGAAAGAAAGAAAGAAATGAGCCTAAAAGAAAGAAAGAAATGACCCAGAAAGAAAGAAAGAAAGAAAGAAAGAAAGAAAGAAAGAAAGAAAGAAAGAAAGAAAGAAATGAGCCAGAAATAAATAAATAAATACATGAGCCTGAAAGAAAGAAAGAAAGAAAGAAAGAAAGAAAGAAAGAAAGAAAGAAAGAAAGAAAGAAAGAAAGAAAGAAAGAAAGAAAGAAAGAAAGAAAGAAAGAAAGAAAGAAAGAAAGAAAGAAAGAAAGAAAGAAAGAAAGAAAGAAAGAAGGATAAGTTCCCGTTGATACGTTTTTGTGTAACAAACATGGCGGAATGGGGATCTTTTATCAATTCAATTTAATTGGTGTAGTTTAGTAGTATTTAGTATCTTTTAGAGCAGTGTTTTGGGGGCTCCAAAGACTGAATGTGGTGATAGATTTATAGTTACAAAGGTGGAGTTGAATTGGTATTTTTTTATCGTCAATTTTATCGTTATCGGGATAAATGCCAGAAATTATCGTGATACATTTTTTAGTCCATACCGCCCATCCCTAATACATACATAGATACATACATGTATATACAGTATATTTATACTATTCGTCCTAAAAGTGGGCGCCAAGCCAAGATGACTCCAAGTCCCAGTGCAGAATCCTCACCGAGGTTAAGAAGAACCCATGAATAGCAGCTACAGGCGTGTAGACGTCACTGAAACCAACATCTATGCTCATGAATCTACCACATGAAAAACCAGTGTGTCTGTGGGAGAACACCACAGATGAAGCTGCTATTCTCCAAAATAAAAAAAAATTAAGAAAGTGCTGAAGTTTGGCAAAGAGCACTGATTGATGACATTTATGAAAAATATTCATCTTGTGTACCGGTGTACACCTGGAACATTTTCACCAAAAGTGTGCTGTATTGTTTGGCTTTCCGTTCAGACCATCCCCCTGGAGGAAACTACGAAGCTGCTATCCTTGACAGCAGGAGTCACCTTCAGCCTCCCGAGTAGCTCCCTCTTTTTCCTTTTACAGAGAAAGTTGACGGATTGTTCTTTGGGGAAACAAGAGGATGGAAAATTCTGTCACATTTGTCGAGATTGGACACACATTTTTTTTTTCTTTTTAATGAGAAGGGCAGCAGGCTTTTTTGTGGACGCTCCAGACATTGCTGATATAAGAAAAGCTGGCATAAACAGCTCCTGGAAGAAGCAGGAGTGTGTCAGGCCTTTCCCAGAACACAAGGCAGTAGCAGAGTTGATGGCCCGGCTGATTAAATGCAGTACAGTGTTGTTGGAATGTTTCCCAAGGAAACTGTTTGAACGAGGAATATTCAAGTGTTTTTTTGCGAGGAGTAGCAAACACAAGTTTTTTTGGCACAGCTGAACAAAGGGTTTTTGTTCAGCCTGTCGTGACCTGCATTCTTGATGAGTTTTGCTCAAACATTGAGCATGACTGCTGCTTGTTTTGTGCCTTAATCCAGTACAAGTTACCTCTGGCTTATAGCGAGGGCACCTTTTGTAGCTCAGATACGTAGGATATAGTTGTTTTTGAAAGAGAAGATGGAAAAGAGAAAAAAAAAACAAAACAATTATCTTACTGCAAATGGCGCTCCGTTTGATTCCAAAAAGCTTCTGCCGGTAAATGGCTGAAAATTACACACTGTTAGAGATTGTAAACGAGGCATCTTTATCTTCACATCCCCTGTCAAGTGAGCCTTTGTTATGTTTGCTGTTACACATTTTTACACCCAGCAGCTTTCCGGTATAACAGATGTTTTCTACACTTAGTCACTAAGCAGATCTGTTGAGCAAGTTGAAGGATAAATGTTTTGGTTAAGAGCAGCAACAACCTGCCAGCTTTTATCTGTGGAGAGTCAAAATTAAACTTTGAGAGGATGCATGGTTCTGTTGTTAAAAGTTTGGGATTTTTTTGTGGCACATTGGATGTAGGGATGAATGTCTGGGCACCAACACCCCGAATAGGAGAATTATCAGCTAGACTTTAAGGCATATAAGAAAAAGCTTTACAAGGTATTTTTGGTGCTGCCAATGATTGCAAGAAGCTCAAAAATGTAATATTACATTTCACAGGAAATTACTATTTTTAAAAGCCTGAATCTCATAACCAAATGCTCAGCTTTTTATATTAAAAAAGGAAAAAAAATACAGTGAGAAAGTTGGTGTCATGGTATTTTATAGTAAGTTTGAAGGTCAACAACCATATGAAGATCTAGATCACTGCATTTCACTCATCGTGTGTCATTTGAAATGTTGGTATTTGTTTAGCCGTTATAGAGGGGTTTATGCAGTATATGTTGTAAAAACACCTGATATAACAACAATGTTAAGATGGCTAAAGCTGTTTTAGACGTATTTTTGTGTGTGGGTTGTGTTTCAGGGATGCTCCATTTTTCCATTTTCCTGGAACGTGATCATTTGCTTCCCCACAATTAGTACTAGTCTGATGTGACATTTCCTCTTTCTCTGGTCTTATTCCTGCTGTGACGGGGTCAAGCTGTTCATGACCATGAAAAGGATTAGATAAGATTGTGTAACATAGCTGATGGAAACGTTAGCTCTTCCTCTGCACTCACTCACACACATACAAAACCTCAGACTCTACCTGTAATGAGATGTATGTTTCAGTTTAAGCAGGAGCTCAAACACCTAGTAGATTGTGTTTTTGTTTAGGCTAATGTGAAACGACATCCCGCCGCACCAAGTAGCCTCCACATACATTAGTTGGGAAACAACAAATGCAATACAAAAAAGTCACTTAAAATAAGAAGCAGTACTTGCTACTTTTGTTAAATTAGGAACAAACACTTACAATGGTATAGGGTATCATGTTGCCACTGTTTGGACTCATGTTTGGTATTGTTGCATAGCATTCTGGTTGAACGCTGGTGGGAAATGGTCATGGCCGGCTGGGAAATGCAGGAGCAGAAGCTAGGAGACATTCGAACCGTAGTTCAGAGGCTTCTGTTTTAGCAGCGTGCACGCCCATGAGAGGGATGCCAAGCAGAGCCGACTGGGAGATTTGCGAGCCCCTGTGCGAAATGGCTAGGGGGGGCCCTCGCGCGTGAGCGTATCAAGCGCGCGCAAAATTTTTTGGTTTTTCGGGTCGGATCGGGTGTCTATATGTGCAATTTTAACTCTCCAATTAGCAAAATACTGGATACCTCCCCCTGCATCATCATCATCTGGGCTTGCCTCGACGCGGGGCCCCACGGCTGCTTGAGACCCGGTCGGATCGGTGATTTTTGTAACAAATTTATCAAAGGAGCCTTTCAGAGAGGCATTAAACTCTTCCATTTTCTTTCTTTTTTTTCTTTTTTCATCCCCTGATGGAAATTTCCTGAATCTGTCTCGTTCTCTCGACATTGTGTGACAGTTTGTTCCAACTCCACCGTCTGGATCAGAGCAGCTTGTGTCTGCGCTTGGACAGACACGCGCATCATTGCACATATATTTATTGATATGCACAGACTAGTACACATTTAGGTCTGTAATGGAACGTGACTGTTGATATTTATAAGGGAAAAAAGGAAAATAAATTGGAAAAAAAAAAAAAAAAACGGCCCATAGCGCGAGGCCCCGTGCGGTCGCACAGTTCGCTCACACCTTGCGGCGGCCCTGATGCCAAGGATAGCGATACTACATATATATAAAACCTTTTTCATCCCCGAAGGGAAATTAATGAAAGTCTGTGTTGTCATGTTTAAATTGAGGTTGGTAATTGCATTATTATTGTGTGTGACCCCTAAATTAGGTTGCAACAACAGAAAAGCCTTGAACACTGAGGGCAGACAGCTTCACCATATTGGTAAGTGCTATTTTATTGTATTATAACGTAATGTTATATTTACTTTACTTTAAGTTTTAATGCTAGTTGTGGCGCAACAGCATCATTGTACTGCATTTCTTTTTTTTGCCGTTAACATTGTGGAATGGAGGCAGTACTGTGTACAATGTGAGTAGTTGTGTTTCCATTACCCTTAATTTGAGCAAAACTTTAATATCGCAAAGAAAAACTTTGTTAAAAAAAAATATTACCTAATATGACAAAACCCTTTTCACCCTTTCACGAGGTGGTTTTTCAGACGTGTTGATAATCCGGTTTATCAACACGTGGAACCGTGGAAACACTTTTGTCACATTCGCGTCTTTGGCAGCGCTGGATGTGATGTAGTGTCCGACCACGTCTTCCTCAGATATGATGGTTCCCCACTGTCCTTTCAGCGTAGATAAGCCTCAGATAGTTCTTAACTCAGTTTTAGTAGTTTCGGTTATCTCCTTTGATATTTTTTTAGCTTGATGGATGCTGATAATTTGACCCTTCTGAATCAGATTAAAATAGTTTCCACATGACCACAGGATGTTTGAAAATAACGTATGTTTATGTCAGGATGTTTCATGGATGTTTAAAACACGAGAAGCTTCTTTCTGCATCCCCGAGGGTTAAAATAGTTGTTGCCGGCTGAAATGTAATAATCCATGCTGTAATTCTTCTCTTACCTATTTGCTTAATTAAAAATAGCTGATTACTTTTTCTTGTATTTATGCTGTACCTCTAAAGATGCAAGTAGTAATTGGAAAAGAAATATGGCTCGCCTGCCAATAAGTGCAAGCAAAGTCGTCACGCACTTGAACCAAGTGACTCATTGCCATATGTGCTTTCACTTACTGAAACACGACGACAGCTCTCAGGTTTGAGAAGTACAGAGAGCTCTGCGAACACATGTGGTGATTCACACCGCATAGTCATTAAAAGCTAAAAGATATGAAGCTACAGTACGATGAGGACGTTTGTACCCCGTTTCTTATACTTGCTAATGACGACTTAAATTCTTATTCATGATTCAATTTCATGAATATCTTAAACATGAGTGTTTTGGAGTAAATACTGAGACTCTGCTCCACCAATCTGTCGTGACAGCTTCACACTTGTAGAGGGGACACAGACACAAAGGCAGGCGACAGCATGATGCTGCTTTGGCGCTCTAACAACTCTGGAGTTAAAAAAAAAAAGTTTAATGCTAGGAATGCCTGGAGAGATGTCAGTGACATCGTCAAGCAAGCGTCGGTCAGAAATAGGAATGGGTGGTATTTTACCGTTCACGACAAACCGTCAAAAAAATTCCCCACGGTAAGAATTTGTCATCTCGCGGTAAAAACGATAAATTCCCGTTGATGATGTTTTTGTGTAAAGCTGATTTATGGTTCTGCGTTAAATCGATGCACAACGTACGTGAAGGAAGGAAGGAAGGAAGGAAGGAAGGAAGGAAAGAAGGAAGGAAGGAAGGAAGGAAGGAAGGAAGGAAATGAGCCTGAAAGAAAGAAAGAAAGAAAGAAAGAAAGAAAGAAAGAAAGAAAGAAAGAAAGAAAGAAAGAAAGAAAGAAAGAAAGAAAGAAAGAAAGAAAGAAAGAAAGAAAGAAAGAAAGAAAGAAAGATAAATTCCCATTGATGACGTTTAGTAGAATTTAGTATTCTTTTAGAGCAGTGTTTTGGGGGCTCCAAAGACTGAATATGGTGATAAATTTATAGTTAAAAAGGTGGAGTTTAACTGGTATTTCTTTTATCGTCATTCTCATCGTTATCGGGATAAATGCCAGAAATTATCGTGATCATTTTTTTAGTCCATACCGCCCATCCCTAGTCAGAAATATTCCGAATCTGTTTAGATGTGGTATTGCAATCACAGTGGCACCGTGCATGCAAGTGCCAATAAACATACAATGAAGCTACCAAACACAGATGCCTCCTGATGAGACCATGCATTATGGATCACACAGTAACTCCACAAGCTGAACCTAAAACTGCACACATCTGCATCAACAGAGAGACACACTCCTCCACTTTGCAATCAGGGAACTGTGTGTGAAGGAAGCTGTGGTCGTTTTTTTCTGTCACATCTGTTTTGTCCAAATGTACAACTGATGGTTGACAGGCTTCATTTACATAAACTTTTACACTCACCACCACCAAACACAAACTTCCTTCAGAGAAAACATAATTACCGGTTATTTGCATTTTCTGTGGACACTTGAGTGGAAAAGATAAAAGCTGAGAGCTTTTATGATGTCAACATTATGTAGATTATGCTGTAAATTGCACTTATGATTTTTTTGTAAGCGTCTCATTCATGGCCAACAATGGAAATCAAGACATGGAGCTAATTTATCGAGAAAAGCACAAAAGGCATTTGTTTTACTTGTCTTTATGTGGATGAATGGGACTGAAATGACACCACATGTCATATTTGTGGACTGATTGACGTGGCTGCAGAAGAGTGAATGTTTTGTTAATAATCATGTCTTGGACCGGATGTTTATCATATAAACTTGAACCGCAGAACAGTTTTTCACTGCCGTCAATAAAAGCAATAGGCTGGTTTGGCACTTTTGTTACATTTGCACGTCTCCGGTATCACTGGATGTATCATTAATATGATTTATTTGTGCTTCAACACTACTTAATGGTCAATGTTGCTGTTGAGTAATCATTTGAACGATCATCCACTGCCTTCGTCTGTAGACGCTCTTTGCGACAGAGATAGTGGGAGTTGCAATCATTTGTCCGAAACAAAAGATGTTTTACAAAGTTGAGCTTTTTTTCTTTGTTCTGAGAAGTCTTGTGAGAACTAGGAGATTTGCACTCATGCAAGGAAAAACACCGACCCCCACAGTGGTACCTTTGTCTCGATTTCAGATTTTTGCTTTTGTTTTGCGAAAAAGTGTAATGGAAATCCACCCATATAATGCTAAATGTTGGCTACAACCAGAAAAACCAACACTATGACATCTAACCGAAGCAACACTTTGTCCCAGTTGGCAGCATCCACCTGCCTACCTGAGAAGGCAACATTAGACTGAGCCACGGAGGTCGTACTGGCCCAGGGATCGGCAACCCGCGGCTCTAGAGCCGCATGCGGCTCTTTAGCCCCGCCCTAGTGGCTCCAGGAGCTTTTTCACAAATTATCTTTTTTTTCCCCTTTTTTCCTTTTTTTCTTTTTTAATCTCGACATTTCGACTTTTTTCTCGAAATTTTGACTTTTTTCTCGACATTTCAACTTTTTTTCTCGATATTTCAATTTTTTTCTCGAGATTGTACTTCAACATTAATCTCGACATTTCGACTTTTTTCTCGAAATTTCGACTTTCTCAACATTTTGACTTTTTTTCTCTTTTTTTTCTTCTTTCTCTCTATTTTTTCTTTTATTTTTAAATTTTTTTTCTCTTTTTTTCTTTTTAAATTTTGACTTTTTTCTCGACATTTCAACTTTTTTCTCAACATTTCGACTAAGTGAATAATGAAAAAAAAATCTTCCCCCAGTTATAACTAATATAGAAACATGCAGCACGTGTTGTCTTCATTCTAAGGCTTGTACAAGTCATTTTTTGCGGCTCCAGACATATTTGTTTTTTGTGTTTTTGGTCCAATATGGCTCTTTCAACATTTTGGGTTGCAGACCCCTGTTCTAGCCTGAGATCAAGCTTTCAGTGTTGGGGAGATTGCACTCATCGTGTGTCGTGAAAGCGTGCTCTTCTGAAATATACTCAGCACTCATTACTATAATATAGTTTGATCTGCAAGTGAATGCAAATGATTGCAATGTGCACTTGGCAAAGCACCAAAAATTTATTTCACTTGTACATGAGTTGTACACATACTGTAATTACACAGGTTTGAAAGCGGTCTCAAGTCTTGGCTATCATAGCTTCAAGCTAAGGAAGTGGAGATGCAAACAGATCTTATTTAATGTCAAATCTGAGAAAAGTAAAGGTGAAAGTCAATCAAAAGGAACCCAAATAGTCGTCCTAATCAAAGATGATATGTATCAGGAAGCGCAGAATCACAAGAAAGAGCAAGAAGGAACTGGTTTTCTGCCCTCAAACAGCCAACAATACAGACATTCAACCCAACATTTTTTAGAACCCAGTTTTAATATTTTTGAATGAACAATTCAAAGCACGAGAAAAAAACATTTTGTTCATTGTTACAAAGAAAATATCTACAGGGCCTGTTTCTGATTTCACAAAAAAAAAAAATACTAGGCAATTTTGAACCATGTAAGACTGGTTTTCCGGAGTCGTAAACGACCAAATTTTTGTCTATGTTCGAGAGAACATGGTTGTAGAGAAAAAAATGTCAACAATTTTCAAAGAAACTGAGGTATAACAGCTACCTAGAAGAATAAGCCTTTTCTCTGAATATTTATATTACTATCTCATTATGGCTTGATTTCCTCGTGGGTATACTAACTGGTATGTCATGACAAAAAATACAAAATGTTTTTGGAGTAAGGGCTGGTGTTCAAGGTCTTTTTAATTTCCTATAAGTCAAATAATGAAACTTATTATTTACAAAAGGATTATTTCATATTCAAAATTGAGGTGTTTGTCAAATGTATGTTTTCAAGAGACATATTTCTCAACAAATGTGTTCTTAAGAGACATTAAATATATCCAGAGGATTTATTCTAGCACAGTTTACCAGATGTTTAATCAAACTTTCAGAGCCAACATGCAAAATTTGAGAGTGGATTTGGAGAGGAACATTATTACACAAAATAATAATAATAATATTAATTACAGTTTTATCAAAAAGCACTTTCTGTAGCACCTTGAGAGTTTTGTGATTCTGCACAAAAGAAACTCTGTGGATGAATTCAGAGCGGCACTTGGAGCATCCAGAGAGCGAGGCATGATGGGAACGGGAAGGGGAGTACAAGGGAGGATGCTACTCGAGGTGAGTGGATCCGCTCTCTGTTGCTGAAAGTGCGTCACTGTCCACCACGGCGTGAAATGTCCTTTTCCTGATGTCACTCCCATTACAAGGTAAAGTCATGTGATTCTGGCCCTACAAGGGCGAGGAGGAGTTTTCCCCTTGTCAGCACTTTCATGACAGGGCCTGGGGGCACGCTGCTGCTTCTTCTCCGGGTTTGAGTTGATCTTCTTTGCAACAAAAGAAAACACAGGTTTTTGCTTCATGGGGGAGAGAAGGCGACGGTTGTAAAATCTCAGCGTGTGGGTGTAAATATATACCCTCTTGACCCTGTCCTTCAGCGGCGGAGTCGGGGCGTGTCTAGCCGAGGAAACAGACAGGGCCGACCTCAAAGCCAAACCTCTGGTTGGAGTCCCCAAAGTCATTCAGCATGACGTCAAGTATGGGCAACTGGTCAATACGGGGAGTGTTGATTTCCATCACAGTCCTTGAATAGCCCTGCTTCAGCTGCAAACAGAAAGGGTGCAAAAAAAAGATAGATTTGTTAATATGGTCCAAATAAAGTTTGAGCTAAATTTACAGCAAATAATAAGTGATCCATAAAAACCAGAGGTGTCAAAAGTATTCACATTCATTACTCAGGTAGAAGTATAGATACTAGAGTTTAAAAATACTCCTGTAGAAGGTGAAGTATCAACTCAAGTTTTTTACTCAAGTAAAAGTATAAAAGTATTGGTTTCAAAACTACTTAAAGTATAAAAGTAAAAGTAATGTAAGGGGGAAAAAAGCCATTGAAAATGAATGCATCTTAGTATAATGCAAATATATTAAAGAACCATATATGTGTACTATTGAGCATTAACATGTGATTCAGAGAGCAGGAGATATGATGACTAGTTGCCTATAAGTATTGTAATGGTGCAAAAAGTCAAACTTCAGAGGCATGTTATCATTTATCCTAACCTTTATTGGAATGTACATCCAAGTTTAGTTGCAGGAATCTGAGGGAACGGATGTAAGAACAAAACTGGACAAGAACATCTGAAACAACCACAACCAAATTCACTCTATCTGGATGGAGCAATTTAACTGGATAGTTTTTTTTTAAAGGCCGAAATGAAATAGAGTAACGAGGCTGTTTTTAAAATGTAAGGAGTAAAAAGTACAGATAATTGGGAGTAAAAGTAAAAAGTCGTCTAAAAAATAATTACTCCAGGGAAGTATAGATAACCAAAATTTCTACTTAAGTAAGGTAACAAAGTATTTGTACTTTGTTACTTGACACCTCTGATATTAAGTGATCCATAAAAACACCTTTTTTCATTTTAAGGTACTTTGAGGACAAAAACTATGAGGCAGAAAGAAGGAGGAGAAAGAAAGACATGCAGGACAGTATTTGATAGATTGCATCTTCAGGGAGCAGAGATCTGACGGCATCGCTATTGAATGCTGATTAGCTGACTGACAGAGAAGTCATCTGTTATGATAAGCACACATTTCAAGTCATTTATCAACTTAAAACATCATATTATGGTCATTTCTGTCCCAAAACAACAGTAAAAGACATATTACCTTTAGTTGCACTGCTAAAACTGAGCTGATTTAACAATATCAGACTCATTCTCTGGGTTTTTGGTGAATCAGCAGCAGCTACAGATCTCAACTCAACAGATTGTGGGAATGACCTTAAATGCAACCACAGGAAGTAAGTAGTTCCACATAGTCAAAGGCAAAGTTATCTTTATAATAACTCTGAAATGTTCTGATTTACGTGTAGATTCAGTCATGGTCTTTACCTACTATTTAAGTCTCTCTTTCCATTCAACTTATGCTTGACTGCACTGTAAGTACAAGCAATCTAAACACTTCTTAGCACTTCCCTAACTGTTGACATTTGTGGAGATTTAAGGGATTTCGAAAAAGAAAGTTTAATTGCAAATCAGAAAGCTGAACGTCGGTGTTTACCGAGCAGCCGTCCATGAGCGGCTTGATGAACGCATTGTTGTCGTAAGACATTTCCTCATCGTTGGAGCCCAGGAAGCGCAGCGCCTTGTCGTAGTTGTCGGCCTTGGCGTCGTACCAGCCCACAGACTGATGGCAAATGTAGGTGAAGTTCTGCCGAGCGGAGGAGCTCAGGAGCTTCAGGAAGGTCATCTGGACTGAGTTGATGCTGTTTCCTCCCACGTCCACGTAGCTCAACTGAGGGAAGATGGAGGAAGATTAAAAAGGAACAGTGTCAAAAGCAGATTACAGAAACAATAAAGCAACTATGGTAATGGGAGAAGAATGACGGCAGTGGAGGTGGAAAGAGAAATAAGGAGCACATATGGAGAAGATAGTCTGACAATAAGGATATTAGGGGTGTAACGATAAACTAATCTCACGATACGGTACGATACACGATATTGAGGTCATGATAACGATACGATATTGTAGCAGTATTTTTTTAACAACCTTGAATGAGGAACATATGACTGGAAAAAATTGTCTTTTATTTGAAAGACACAAAATACAAAACAATACTGTGTGTTTGCCCTATTGTTACAGTTTGTAATGCTTTATAACTATTTAAGTTTTAAAGAGAAAGCCAGGCCAACCATTTTCCACAAACTGAACTAAAAGTAAATGTCAGGTTTGCATTATGATCTTCAGTTTCATACAAGAAAAAATATTTAGCCACAAACTGAATAGTTTCTCTCATGTATGATTTGACTTTTTTCTTTTCCAGAAATGTAACAACTAAAATTATATAAATAAATAGAAGTAAATAAATATATACAATTTTACATCATAAAAAGATTGATTCATGCTCACCTTATAAGTGTAAGAGGAGATTTATTTTTGTTAAGAAAGTTATTTTGGTAATTCAGGGTTATTTTATAAATATATTCTTTATATTCTGATGTAAATCAGGGACTATAATGACACTAGTCAGTTTATCTGTAGTTGTTAATATGTTTTAGATTTGGCGGAGTGATACAGCACTAGGTGCTGTGTTGATGTTCTAAAATCCTACACTGTTGAACGGACAGTAAAGTACTCTCGAACTCGGCAGAAGTTTTCCCCGTGTTTATCCTACTCACGACCCAAAAATGTTTAATTTAATAAGGTAAGGCTTAACTCTACACCAGACTTACATCAGTAAAGGTTCAGAGCTCAAAACGGGACCGCAAAACGGTATTAGTTTCTTCTGAGCGGAGGAAGATTCTGGTCCGCGGGTCGAGGCGCGGTCAGATGCGCCTTAGTAGTCAACACAATAGATTAATATTAATAACCCAATATCGCGATACACTTTGTCACCTCCACGACACGTATTGTGAGGTTTTTGTATCGCGAAATTTCGTGGCACGATATATTGTTACACCCCTAAAGGATATCTACTTAAATGAGAAATCATAATGAAGGAGCAACACAATACCTAAAAATAATGACTATCCACTAAAAAGAAAACAAAGAGTTGTGTGGGTATACTCACGATTTTTCCACGTTTAAATTCACTGAACCATGAACCTGGAGATTCCTTTGGCCAGTTGGATATTCTTACCTAGAATTTAAAACCCAGAAGATAAAGAATCAACAATAATAGAAAAAGAAAAATCTCAGAAATTATTTACATGGTAAGGCTTTTTTTAAGAAAAACCTTTTGTAAATGTGAATAAATCCATGTGTGTGGTTTGCAGGTCATAGACCATTCTTATACACAACTCTGCAGTGTGGACATTTAAAATTACAATAACGATCCGACGCGGTTTAAAGCCAAGTGTCAATAACGCCGGCTCCTTACTCCTGAGGATTTCTTGTCTGGGTGGATGCATGTCTCTCCTCCTGCTGTGAAGTTACAGATCACTTTGATGGCGTCTCCAAGGCAGCCCTGGTTTGGATCGATCCAGTATTCACCTGAGACAGACACCGACCCATTAGACACAGCCAAGTCAGAGTGCTAAGAACCTTTAAGGAAGTTTAATGTTCTGTTGGTAATATCACCAAGAACGTGCACACACGTATATAAACACATAAACTACTACTGCTGAATCCTGCCTCAGTGGTAAAACTATGAGGGGTGTTCCTTCCACCGTACCGTCGGGGTAGTCGGGCTGGCTGAGGTGCAGGTCATTGCAGGTCCTGGCCGGGTTGTCCTCGGTGCCCATGGGGAATTTCATGCGCTCAATGTCCTGTTTGAGGTTGTTAAGTGACCCGAAGACATCCTCCATCCCCTCCATGGCCACACTATCACCGTAGTCAGACATGGCCTCGTCTCCCTGCACGTCAGTGTGCCGCCTGGTCTTCCTGCCGGGCTGCTGGATGGGCAGCGGCTGGATGATGTCTCCGGGAGGACCCTGCAGGACGCAAGTTACAAGTTAAAGCACCTCATTTCTACTGCTCCTACATTCTTGTCCATGCAGACTAGGCCTGGGTGATATTTTACCGTTCACGATATACCGTCCAAAAAAATTCCCCACGGTAAGAATTTGTCATCTCGCGGTAAAAATTATAAAAAGAAAAAAAGAAAGAAAGAAATTAGCCAGAAAGAAAGAAAGAGAAAGAAATGACCCAGAAAGAAAGAAAGAAATGAGCCAGAAAGAAAGAAAGAAATGAGCCAGAAAGAAAGAAAGAAAGAAAGAAATGAGCCAGAAAGAAAGAAAGAAATGAGCCAGAAAGAAAGAAAGAAAGAAATTAGCCAGAAAGAAAGAAAGAGAAAGAAATGAGCCAGAAAGAAAGAAAGAAATTAGCCAGAAAGAAAGAAAGAGAAAGAAATGAGCCAGAAAGAAAGAAAGAAAGAAAGAAAGAAAGAAAGAAAGAAAGAAAGAGAAAGAAATGAGCCAGAAAGAAAGAAAGAAAGAAAGAGAAAGAAATGAGCCAGAAAGAAAGAAAGAAATGAGCCAGAAAGAAAGAAAGAAATTAGCCAGAAAGAAAGAAAGAAAGAAAGAAAGAAAGAAAGAAAGAAAGAAAGGATAAATTCCCGTTGATACGTGTTTGTGTAACAAACATGGCGGATCTGAGTCATTCCAGTTTTGCAGTACAGGTGTAACTCATTTAATTGGTTTTTATTAATTCAATATAATTGGTGTAGTTTAGTAGCATTTAGTATTCTTTTAGAGCAGTGATTTGGGGGCTCCAAAGACTGAATGTGGTGATAGATTTATAGTTACAAAGGTGGAGTTGAATTGGTATTTTTTTTATCGTCATTTTTATCGTTATCGGGATAAATGCCAGAAATGATCGTGATCACAATTGATATCACTGTGAATCAGCTAATTAATAGTTCATAATTGTACTGGTGATGGGCTCTGATATAGTGACGGCATGACTTTAGACTGAGCCCAAAAACTTTTATTTTAAATTGAATGCAATAAATATAAAGCTTACAGGTGGTCCAGGTGGCCCGATCAGTCCAGAGTCTCCCTTCTGGCCAGATGTACCCTGAAAGAAAACAACGTGTCATAGATGTGAGAAAATGAAACAAACATGCCTCAAACATCTACTGTAGTGGCACGTAATGCCACCTGAATGCTGAAATGGTAGAAGAAAATGACTTACAGATGACCCCTTGGATCCCTTTTGTCCTTGAGCTCCCTGGTGACACATAAGACAGCATTAAGAAATGAAGAAAAGCTTGGAAACAAAAGGTGGATGAACATTTAAATAAGAACAAGAACTTACAGGAATTCCAGGAGGACCAGGAGGGCCGAGAGGACCGTGTCCGCCGCCAAGGCCCTTGTGAAACACAGATGAAGTTAAACTCCAGGAAGTAAACACGAATCTAGGATTATATTTAACACTGGCTTTATCCAAAAATATTTACCGTATTTTCTGGACTATAAGCAGCTACCTTTTTCATAGGTTTTGAACCATGCAGCTTATACAAAGGTGCTAGAGCTGTTCTGTGGATTTTTCTTCAACCGCTAGGGGGCGCTCTAACCGGAATTAGAATCAAAACTAAGACAAAATAAATGCAAAGAAGAATACGCTACTTCTTTTTTATCAGATAGAAGTAGGTAGAAGCAAAGTTGCAAAGTTGCTGCCGTGTTAAAAGACACTGTTAGGAAAGGATCTATTTAGGTACATGTAGTACATCATGTACATAATTTACAGTTCAAAATCATTCTGTACATGTAGTAAATAGAGCGGATGCAGCTTGTATGCAGGTGCGGCTTGTATATCTTTTTTTATTTTATTTTATTTTTTTAAATAGAGCGGATGCGGCTTATATACAGGTGCGGCTTATATACAGGTGCGGCTTATAGTCCAGAAAATACGGTACATGTTTCTAATCAACTAAATGAGGGAAAATGATAAAAAGAAAAAAAGTAAAATAATAGATTTATGAGTTCATTACTTTTCTGGATACTTACAATTTCACCCTTCCCACCGGATAAACCCTGAGGTCCAGGCAGACCTCGGTCTCCCTTCTCTCCGGATTCACCAGGAGGTCCGATCAGACCAATCAGACCGGGGTGACCCTGGGCCGAGCAGAGAAGCAAATATTTTAATTTCTGATCAGTCACACGGTGTAGAAAATGAAGCTTTTAAAAGTGAGACAAATATGTGCACTTGCTAACTTATACAAAATGCCTGGCCAGAGGAATTGTCTTATATTTGTCTGTAAATAATGGGGTTTGTCTCAGCACTTGCCATTGTGCAGACCAGAGGTGTCAAGTAACGAAGTACAAATACTTCGTTACCTTACTTAAGTAAAAATTTTGGTTATCTATACTTCACTGGAGTAATTATTTTTCAGACGACTTTTTACTTTTACTCCTTACATTTTCACACAATTATCTGTACTTTTTACTCCTTACATTTTAAAAACAGCCTTGTTACTCTATTTCATTTTGGCCTTTAAAAAAAAAAACTATCCAGTTAAATTGCTCCATCCGGATAGAGTGAATTTGGTTGTGGTTGTTTCAGATGTTCTTGTCCAGTTTTGTTCTTACATCAGATTCCTGCAACTAAACTTGGATGTACATTCCAATAAAGGTTAGGATAAAAGATAACATGCCTCTGAAGTTTGACTTTTTGCACCATTACAATACTTATAGACAACTAGTCATATCTCCTGCTCTCTGAAACACATGTTAATGCTCAATAGTACACATATATGGTTCTTTAATATATTTGCATTATACTAAGATGCATTCATTTTCAATGGCTTTTTTCCCCCTTACATTACTTTTACTTTTGAAACCAGTACTTTTATACTTTTACTTGAGTAAAAAAAGTTGATACTTCAACTTCTACAGGAGTATTTTTAAACTCTAGTATCTATACTTCTACCTGAGTAATGAATGTGAATACTTTTGACACCTCTGGTGCAGACTGATGATTACCGTATGTGGCTCTGACTGCTGCATGCTGGCTGGCATTAAAACCAATCACCATTACAAAGATGATATCACTGGACTTATGTATATTCATTTGGTGCATTAAATCAATGAGCAAGAGTCTCCTCAGAGTGGCCAAACTCTATCCATGTGGCTGGGAGAAAGTGAACCAAGAAACAGAGAACAGGTCTCCATGTTTACTCGCTTTGGAGGCTTCAGATAAGGTGCATAAGCAGATATGAGAAATACGCTTTCAAGCAATTTGAGATTAGCATCATAATAATGCCTTGCCTTCTCTCCTTTGGATCCAGAGTCACCTTTCATTCCAAGAAGTCCAGGAGGTCCCTGAGGAAGGAAAATCAATTTGTGATGCTCAGCTGACAGAGACATTCATTCAAATTATTTTACAATGACAGCTAGCGTGGATCTCTGTGTTATTCAAAGCAGGGGGAGTCGAGCTGCTAACAGAATCACCACAGAAAATATATTGGACACGTCTCTCGGAAAGCCAACTCATACATCATGTGATGGCTACAAAGTCTGAAAAATAACACTTTTTCACAGGTAATGAGCTAAAAAAGCAGCACCATTAAACATAGTTTTGGTAGTGTACAAGTAGTTCTGGGAGTTTACACTCCAGCATTCGTTGTAACAGAGGAGAAATGCAGTTGGGAGGTAATGCCTTACCAGCGGTCCAGGAGGGCCATCTTGACCACCGGCACCATTGAGTCCTTGCTCACCCTGAAAATAAGAAAGATTTTAATTTTTTTTTTGTTTTTTGTCCATAAACAAAACTTATTTTGCAAATTTGAACATCTAAGATTTGGTTATTTCTTGGAAATGAGACATTTCTATCTTTGAAAAACTTACAACAGGTCCGGGGATTCCACGCAGACCCTCAGCGCCAGCTTTTCCAGGGGGTCCTTGAGGTCCTACAGGACCGGTCTTCCCAACAGGTCCCTCGGCTCCAAGTTCTCCCTGAAAAATGAAGGGACATTTGTGAACCACTAACTTCTTCTGTGCGTCTCTGCAAAACAACACGATGCATTTCCTTCCTTTGTTTTATTGATTTATTGCAGATACATGTATCCATAATCAGCTGATTCAAACACAGCTGGGGAATATTGAATACTGAAAGGAGCCTGAAAGAAAGAAAGAAATTAACCAGAAAGAAAGAAAGAAAGAAAGAAAGAAAGAAAGAAATTAGCCAGAAAGAAAGAAAGAAAGAAAGAGAAAGAAACAAGCCAGAAAGAAAGAAAGAAATGAGCCAGAAAGAAAGAAAGAAAGAAAGAAAAAAATAAATTAGCCAGAAAGAAAGAAAGAAATGAGCCAGAAAGAAACAAAGAAATTAGCCAGAAAGAAAGAAAGAAAGAAAGAAAGAAAGAAATGAGGCAGAAAGAAAGAAAGAAGCCAGAAAGAAAGAAAGAAAGAAAAAAATAAATTAGCCAGAAAGAAAGAAATGAGCCAGAAAGAAACAAAGAAATTAGCCAGAAAGAAAGAAAGAAAGAAAGAAATGAGCCAGAAAGAAAGAAAGAAAGAAAGAAAGAAAGAAAGAAAGAAAGAAAGAAAGAAAAAAAGAAATTAGCCAGAAAGAAACAAAGAAATTAGCCAGAAAGAAAGAAAGAAAGAAAGAAATGAGCCAGAAAGAAAGAAAGAAAGAAGCCAGAAAGAAAGAAAGAAAAAAATAAATTAGCCAGAAAGAAAGAAAGAAATGAGCCAGAAAGAAACAAAGAAATTAGCCAGAAAGAAAGAAAGAAAGAAAGAAAGAAAGAAATGAGCCAGAAAGAAAGAAAGAAAGAAAGAAAGAAAGAAAAAAAGAAATGAGCCAGAAAGAAAGAAAGAAATGAGCCAGAAAGAAAGAAAGAAAGAAAGAAATGAGCCAGAAAGAAAGAAAGAAAGAAAGAAAGAAAGAAAGAAAGAAAAAAAGAAATTAGCCAGAAAGAAACAAAGAAATTAGCCAGAAAGAAAGAAAGAAAGAGAAAGAAACAAGCCAGAAAGAAAGAAAGAAATGAGCCAGAAAGAAAGAAAGAAGCCAGAAAGAAAGAAAGAAAGAAAGAAAGAAAGAAAAAAAGAAATGAGCCAGAAAGAAACAAAGAAATTAGCCAGAAAGAAAGAAAGAAAGAAATGAGCCAGAAAGAAAGAAAGAAAGAAGCCAGAAAGAAAGAAAGAAAGAAAGAAAGAAAGAAAGAAAAAAATAAATTAGCCAGAAAGAAAGAAAGAAATGAGCCAGAAAGAAACAAAGAAATTAGCCAGAAAGAAAGAAAGAAAGAAAGAAAGAAATGAGCCAGAAAGAAAGAAAGAAAGAAAGAAAGAAAGAAAGAAAGAAAAAAAAGAAATTAGCCAGAAAGAAAGAAAGAAATGAGCCAGAAAGAAAGAAAGAAAGAAAGAAATGAGCCAGAAAGAAAGAAAGAAGCCAGAAAGAAAGAAAGAAAGAAAGAAAAAAAGAAATGAGCCAGAAAGAAACAAAGAAATTAGCCAGAAAGAAAGAAAGAAAGAAAGAAATGAGCCAGAAAGAAAGAAAGAAAGAAGCCAGAAAGAAAGAAAGAAAGAAAAAAATAAATTAGCCAGAAAGAAAGAAAGAAATGAGCCAGAAAGAAACAAAGAAATTAGCCAGAAAGAAAGAAGGAAAAGAAAGAAAGAAATGAGCCAGAAAGAAAGAAAGAAAGAAAGAAAGAAAGAAAGAAAAAAAGAAATTAGCCAGAAAGAAACAAAGACATTAGCCAGAAAGAAAGAAAGAAATGAGCCAGAAAGAAAAAGAAAGAAAGAAAGAAAGAAAGAAAGAAAGAAAGAAAGAAAGAAAGAAAGAAAGAAAGAAAGAAAGAAAGAAAGAAAGAAAGAAAGAAAGAAAGAAAGAAAGAAAGAAAGAAAAGATAAATTCCCGTTGAAGACGTGTTTGTGTAGCAAACATGGCAGATCTGAGTCATTCCAGTTTTGCAGTACAGGTGTACTAATTTAATTGTTTTTTATTGATTCAATTTAATTGGTGTAGTTTAGTAGCGTTTAGTATTCTTTTATTAATATTAATATTAATATGGAATATTAATGACAGCCCTTCACATAGCTTGCTGCAACAGCCACAACTCTGCAGCACTTATAAAAACAAAGCGTCTGCACTCAGTGGCTACATTGTCTATTTAATACCAAGAACTAGTCTTCAAATCTTCTTTTACTATTATTAAATTGTAATATATAACGAAATGCTGCTTTAACCAGCAGCTGCTGCTACCTGCACCGCCCTGGATGTTTTCTGCTTAGATCAAATATGTCCTGCCAACAATGACTACAACATCTTTATTCAACCTCACAACTGATATTCCTGTATCCCCAAAACACACTCTTCCATACTTTTCAATGTTTTCTACCACAAAACCTGTTGGTAATGTGGGAGGATTTGAGAATTTGCGACATGGCACACGGATCAAATATTTCCAGGTCTTATTCAATGTCTCTGAGCGGGAACATGTAGTTTTATTGTACTGCAGCTCCACTGATGTCATCTTGACTGGGATGAAAGAAAGAAGGGATTAAACTTTTCTGACAACCAATTAGATCTGGATCCATCACTATGGGCTTTGCCTTGTCTCCATTAAATCAGCTCTAATCCTTTACCTCAGTGTGGATAGAATATATACTTTGTGTCTGCCCATGCATGTGGATGTGAAGAGGAGAACTGAGAGCCCAATAACAAAGGAAGAATGAAAAGCGAGCCTGTGTTTCAGATTTTTCTTTTCTATTGCCTAACCGTGCATATCTCAGATCCATCTTATTCCGACTTAAACAACTTCTGTAATGCTTTTTTTTTCATGCTCTTGATTGTGCAAACTCTAAGAAGTCATGGATTTTAACAAGGCAAGACAAATCTGTTGACAGCCTCGTGTGACTTTATTGCGTTTTCAGCACACAGAACACCAGGGCAGGATGGGAAAGGGTTCCGGGGGAAAAGTTTGACTTCAGTAGATCTTTTTTCCCAGGTATTTTATTCATTTTTAGTTGAAATCCCATTTTGAAATATTTTTTGGAGTGTTTTCAGTCAGTTATTCTTTCCCTGAAGCAATAAGCCACACTCCAGAGAGTGAGGGTGATGCAACGCCGTCATACTGCAGGAACAACTGCTACAGGAATGAGCTAGAGGCAGAGACGAGCTGAACATTCAGCTGATAATTATATGCAGGTTCGTAGGAGAGCGATCTCATATGGTATTTACATGTATTTACAGCAAACCCAAGAAGAATTGTATTTAGACTTGACTGGATTATTACCAGTACTCGAGTTGTAAAAAAGAAATCAGGGGGGATGGTGGATTTTATCATATGGGGACAGATCATTTGTGCTGATTACAAATAATATAATATATTACAAATAATAGCACTGACCAAAACACCTGCAGAAATACTGCAGGAATGACTAGCAGCAGTTAAATGCAGCCTTCTGTAAGCTTTAAATATCCACTGGGCTTACATCAAATACATCAAAACACAACAATAAAAAACAGTTTTATGAACTTATCAATATGCCTCTGTCCTTCACAGGATAAGTAACATGGATCACTGCAAAAACTCAAAATCTTAACAAGAATATTTGTCTTATTTCTAGTTAAAATCTCTCATTTTAGTAAAAAAATCTCATTACACTTAAAACAAGACTCATCACTAGAAAAAACTAAAATTTTAACCTGTTTCAAGTAGATTTTCACTTAAAAATAAGTAGAAAAATCTGCCAGTGGAACAAGATTTTTTTGATTGTAATGAGAAGATAAATCTTGTTCCACTGGCAGATTTTCCTACTTATTTCAAGTGAAAATTTACTTGAAACAGGTGAAAATTGTCAAATAAGTTATTTTTCTGGTGATGATCACGACTAAATGTTGAAATAGCAGTAAAACCACATTCATTGATGAAATGACATAAGGGATGGAAAGGAGGGATGGCAGTTTTACAGGGGTGATGATTTTGACTGTTTTTATTTCAGGGGGGATGCCATCCCCCCTCATCCCCCCTCAACTCCAGTACTGGTTATTACTGAGAACAGAAATGGATCTTACCTTGGATCCCTTTTCTCCTTGTCTGCCCTCTTTACCTGCAGGTCCAATAGATCCCTAAGAAGTAGCAGAAAAAGAAAGGACAATAAGAAAAAGGGTATATAAAAGGCTCTCTTAAGTTAACGTATTCATCATGACCTTGAGAAAGGCAGGGTTATTCAAGGTCCAGCAGCGTCAGTGTAAGCAAGCTGCCCTACATTGTGCTGTGATAAAAATCTATCAGCACTTTCACCACACAGCCTCTGGTCAAAACCTTATAAAAGGGCTGACATGTGCCCTTAGAAACCATAACCTAGCGGATCAAACAAAAGCCATGGATCTTGAATGTAGGTTACGAGCCCTGGCACGCGTGTGTGTGCCAGTATTCACGTAGACAAGCGGACGCATCCGAGAGATCCAAACCTGGGTCATTTCCATTCATTAAAACAGAAATGGAGACTACTTTTATGTTTCAGCATCAGTAATCTGAACATTTCCATAAGGAACACACACTTCTGTGGATTTAAAGTTCTTTGGTATATTGAGGTTTTTAAAATATGTAATCAGCCATGCGGCCTGTGTACTTTAACTCAAGTTACAGAACTGCACAAACAAGATGCAAACTAGTGCCACCAAACACTTTGTGTTGTAAAGCATCAGCATGAGTAGATACTTTTGGATAATTTGCCTTTTACATAAATCTCAAACAATGTCACTATAACTACATTAGCTAGTGATCATTTCATATCCATCAGCCTGCAGGACAAACTATCCACTAATTCTAATTTATGACAATGTTAATAAATCCATGTATTTTGGTTTTACAAGAACTTTTTAGTTAAGCAGTCAAATTACACTGCAGTTACCTGAAGAGGAAATATTTCTGGGTGATTTAAGCTTAGTTTGTTGAGTTGGAATTGTAAAGTTTATTTTACTGTTCTGTGTTCAAGTTTGGTTCAAGTGTTTCTACTTTATATAAAATCAGTTAGTTAGTTTAGCTCAGTGGCTCATAATATAGGGAACAATCTAGAGTATCATTGATTCATTCATTTGAAGCAAGTTAAAGAGTTCTAGTTCATCAATGTGTTGTTTTTTTCCCCTCAATGAATTTAAAGTTTACCACTACCTACCTAGCTACCTCCGGGAGATGTTCAACATGTGAACTTCCAACATTGTTTTTCTTAATAAACTGGGTCTACAGCGACATAACTGCCAGTAAAAGTTAAAAGTACAATATGCCCCTTACATTATCTTTACTGCGCAGTCCCGACTTTGTCTGCATGCTCAGTTTTCGTCATAGAAATAACTTCTTATACAGTATAATACACAGAGATCAATTCTAAAATCTAAACATATGATCATAAATATGTATCACCGTACACTAAAAAAAAGGCAGCAAGGCTTGAAAAAGTGCCACGAATCTAAGAATAGTAAATATTTCAAGAGCTAAACACAAGTATCATCTCATGTATCTCTTTGGAGAGGTACTCACCCTTTTGCCAGGAGGTCCTGGTACTCCAGCTTCACCAGATGGACCAGCAGGGCCCTAATTTAGAGCAGATAAGACACTTTACTCCCCTCCATAAACATCAAGTGTTGTGTTACATAATGACATAAACCCATATTTGGACCAACTGATACCTTATTTTTAAAAATGGACATGAAACATGGAATATGGGTTGTTTTGCTCTATTTCTGACCTCTGTCCCCATATTTAAATATAAAAACAAAAAAAGACTGTGTTCTTATACACACCACCTGGATTTTAACTTAAATTTTCCTCTAATTTAGATTTGAACATGTTATATAAATATATATAAATAATATCAGAATAAAAGGATTATGTGCATAATCTGCTAAAAACTTTAAATCCATAATGGATGTTGTTTAAGTGGCAGGATGTGATTGTGTGACTGTATTCTTGGATCTTAGACTTACTGGTGCTCCAGCCTCTCCATCGTCACCTTTTTCACCAGGTAAACCATCAAGACCCTGAACAAGACGCACAAATGAGCCTCACGTGACATCATTGATTCATCAAGCACAAAACAGATTAAAAAAAGTAATATAATAATAATGAAGTACACAAAGAAAGGACAACACACACACTGATAATATAGAGCAGGGGTGTCAAATGTGCGGCCCGAGAAAGGTTTTCATGCGGCCCGCAAGAAGTTTCCAACGCAAAAAAACGAAATGTTAATTTACTAAAAAGGAAGGTATAAATAATTGCCATGAATCGCAGCATATCCAATATTATATTTCTTCTACAAATCCATCGTTATTCCACAAAGAGAGCAGTTTTCAACGTTTTTTTTTTTTTTATTTCTTTGTAGACAGTCGTTTATTTTTATTAACTGACTACTATTATATATTTTCGCAGTAAAAATACCACTGCTAAAAAAGGTGATAGAAGATATTTATTCTGAGAATTTCAGTTTTGAATACGAGGATAGTGACAAAGTAAAATAGTTAAAAGAGAAGTGCTGACTTTTTCGGCACACTGGCGTAAATATCCGCGCCAATTTTTTAAAATAAATACACTTAATTCTACTGGAAAAATCTCTAAATCACAAAGAAACACTCTCGGATGTAATAAGAAAGATTTTGCTTTTAATTAAATTTCCTATAAAAAAGCGAAATATAAAAAAAAACATACTTGTTTCTGTTTATCTTTGTAAAATGATATTATAAGTATCTTACATAATTTGAAAAAAAATGAGAAATTTCAAGAAAAGATCCTGAAGAAATATATTTTACATAATTAGAGTGTAAACAAAGTGCATATTTCCTTTAAAATAAACTAAACTGATATTGGATTAGATAACAATAGTAAAAAAAAAGAAAACAAATCGGGCCCGCCAAGCAAAATGAGTTTGACACCCCTGATATAGAGGCATGCCTATTGCTTTTGAGTTTATTTAGAATATTATCTAAACATGTTCCAAGCTCACACACATTATTATTGTTAATATATATGCATTTATTCATTAAAGCAGAACTTACACCAGCACCAGGCTCACCGGGGGGACCGGGATCTCCTGGGAAGCCCACGGGTCCCTGCAGACACGTCGAGACAGTGAGAAGACTAAACATGACTCAGACGTTTGACATTGTGTCAACAGCTCTGACAGCAGACAGCTCAACTGAGAGATATGACACAATAAGGCTGTCTCTGAGCGCTCTAATGACGCCTCAGACATAGATGTGTGTCACGGCGCAGCAGACGTACAGGATTACCCTTGGGACCGTCATCTCCACCGGGTCCTCGGGCTCCGGCGGGGCCGGCAGCTCCAGGGGGGCCAGATTCTCCCTTCTCTCCAAACTCTCCTCGAGGTCCCTGAGGAAAAATACACCACATTAGAGTCATCAACACCACCAAACAGGACGGTAACATACCACCAGTCCTTTCTTTAATCTGTCACCACAAGTGGCATCAAAATATGCAGAATAATGACACAAAGAACCTTGAACATAAGAACTGTATCATTAGTAGTATGATAGTATCATTAATTTGTGTACAAATTAATGATACTATGTCCGCCTTTAGAAAGATTACTTGTGGTGTACCTCAAGGTTCAGTGATTGGTCCAATACTGTTTATTCTTTATATTAATGACATCTGCAATGTTTTAGATATGTTTTATTTGCCGATGATACCGATTTGTTTTGCTCTGGTACGAATTTAAGGGAACTTTTGTGTTGTGTAGAAAGGGAGCTGGAAAATCTCAAGACTTGGTTTGATGCATTTGATTTACTACTCATTGATTGTTCCCTATTTATTTTACTGTGTGGAATTGTGGGGATCCACCTTTAAACCACCTTAAATGCAATAATAAAACTTCAAAAACGAGCCATACGTACCATCAATAAGGCTCATTACTACACTCACACAGATCCACTTTTTCTAAATTCTCATGTTATTAAATTTTATGATTTGTTTTATTTTAAAATCATGCAAATTATGTTTAAAGCAAAATCAAAAATGCTCCCTGACCCAATACAGAGGTTCTCTTCAATTCAGGAGACTCGTTACAATCTCAGAGGTGTCTGTAATTTCACAGTACAAATGGCTAAAAAAGGTATGAAAAGGAGATGTGTCTCCATCGTTGGAGTTAAATTCTGGAATGATGCCAACATAAATTTAAAAACATGTCATTCTTTTGTTGTATTTAAGAAAATGGTTTGTCAAGCTATTTTTGAAGCTTATAAGTGCAATTGACTATCTGTCAATGTTTCTTTGCTTTTCTATTGTTTCTTTGCCTTTTGTTGTTTCTTTGCTTTTCTATTCTCTTTTTGGTTTTCTGGAGGTCGGTAGCCAAAAATAGAAAGTTGTTAATATAGGATAGGCTTTTATAAGCAGTTTGCTTCTGCCTATGCCTTTTCAGTTATTGTTCAACACATTTTTTTGGTTTAATAGTTAATGCTGTGTACAATGTTTTTTTTGGTGTTGTTTTGTGTTGCAATGACTGAATAAACTTCATTCATTCATTCATTCAACTGTGATTTTAAGTGCATGTTTTTGGTCTTTTGCTGCTCTCTTCTAAATGAATACAAATCTTTTGCCAACTAAAATGACCAGATTAAATACTCCAGTATCTTTTTTGACTGTAGCAATAGCAGAGATAGTGTCTTAAAGGACTGGCTATGACTCAGAGAGACAGCTGGAGCATAATTACGAGCCAAAAATCATTAGTTGGCCCATTAGAGCTGAGCGCTTCTTCAAGTCAATGCCAGCATGGTACCTTTAATATTGACCTCAGTTTGATGTGCAACACTGGTTCTATCTATCACTGTAAACAGATATGAGGCAGAAGACAGATATGTCAATATAATCTGATGGACTCAGCTCAAGGAGGTGCACACCCGAAAACCGAGGTGAGGCAACCCTGGTCTCACACGAGCAGTGGCTTCTGCTCAGCTGGGATCGATGACACCGCTCTGATCTGACATATTCATGCTCAGGATGCCTTCTCTGAATACTCTACAACCATTTGTGCCAGTGGAAAGTAAAAACCACGGACACTTGTGCAGGTATTCAAAGCATGTTACACTCTGAAACATATTGCAATTATGCAAAGTGATCCAAACGACGTTCATAAAAAATAATCTCCTACAAAATATTGTGCTGCTGTGATGTTTTTTGACATCCAAAGTAGCTGTTGTGATAATGACATTTTTGCTCTAATAACAGCCTGGTAGGAGGAATTAGACTAGAAATGCCCCCCCAAGAGTGGAGGAGTCCAAATGAGGTTGAACTAATTTTCTGCGGAAAAGGCCTCAGGTTGGAAACATTTGTAGTCGTCAAACTGCAGTAAAGTGAAGTAAAAAACCGGGGAATTATATAAAAGTTGTTAATGGTTTAGATAGCTACATCCAAAGATGTGCATAGGCAAAATGTTTTAAATGTCACATCCACACATGGGATAAATTATGCATGCATGAAACACACAAACACACACACACACACACACACACATACACACACACACACAAACACACGCCTGAAATGACAGAAATGTTGAACTTACTCCAATACCGATCTCTCCAGGTGGTCCTGGGTTGCCAGCCTCACCATTTTCTCCCTGTTAATTCAGAGTAAAAGGGCACATTAACACCAGGGCATTATTAAACAATGAATTAGACTAATAAATGCCTTTAAAAACATAAATCAGGGTTAAAAACATTACTGTTTACTCAAGCGTACTCCTAAATTAAACTTACCTGCTGTATTCTACTGCCCTTATTTTTAACAGCTTGTGCTTTTTATTATTTTACTTCTTTTCTTATCATCTTATTCTTAATTTTTTCAATCTTATTTGTTATTTACTGTCTAATTACCGGTATGTCTTGCTGCTTTTAATGTCAATGTAAAGCACTTTGAATTACCTTGTGTTGAATTGTGCTATATAAATACATTTGCCTTGCCTTGCCTTTGATTATGTCTATAGTGCATAGCAGGGTCCTTCAGCACGTGAAATATTAATTCCACAATTATGTAGGTTGATCTGAGGCAGAATACAGTGAAGGCTATAGAGCAGGAGCGTAAATGTATGTAACTTAAGAAACAAAAGTGTTGGGATCCTTGGTCGTTACCTTCTCACCAACAGCTCCCATTGAACCGATACCACCGGGAGGACCTGGAGCACCCTGCAGATAAATCACACACACTGGGTTAAGTAAAAAGAGAAAATGATTCATAATAAATATATTTTAAATACTTTAACTGTGAAATAGTGAGCATGCAGACTTACATCAGCTCCGCTTGAGCCTTGAGGGCCTCTGGGGCCGGGAGGACCTGGTGGACCCTGTCAGAAAGTGTGTTCAGAGTTGAGCGGCCTCATAGTTTATTACATTTGTTCTCTTTCTAGCTGTGATTAAAAAACATTTTAACATTTAAACAAAGTTTAAAAAATGGCTGAGCGGTATTTGTGTGATTTAGACATTAAAAAAACTTGTCAGTGAGAAAATTAATGGATTACGACTACAGAAAAAAGATGTTGAACTTAAAATTTTATTTCATTTTTCACTGCATTATTCCTTTTAAAATAAATAAAGCCATAAGAGTAAAGTTTCATCTTAAGACCTACGCCCTACACCAGCTGCAGAATTTTGGCTTTGCCAAGTTCTCACTGTTGGAAAGTCTTGACCAAAACATGGCTACTTGTCCATGAAAACTGTCTGAGGTCGTTTTGACACCTCTGGATGCTTGTGGGGGATTGTAATTCATTACTTGGACTAATTCGGAACAAGTTAAACTGTTTTTGTTGAAGTGCCTTGAGATGGTATTTGTCATGATTTGATGCTTAAGAAATAAAGCTGAATTGAAATTGTGTGTAAAACTTTAACATATGCATTTTTTTAAATAAAAAACTATATTACTTTTATTAATAATAATAATAGTTTTGGCATGTAGCACCCTATAATGTAATAATTTCCTGAAAATGTAATAACGCCTGAAAATGTAATAAAATTTGCACTTAACTCAATCGAAAATGTAAGAAAATCCAATAATGTAATAACTTTACCAATAATGTAATAAAATATCCTGACTGATATTGTAATAACACTTTTACCGATAATGTAATACCTTATTACATTATTGGGAATTTATTACATTTTCAGGTCGGCCTTTTTTTTTTTTTTCCAAAACTGATAAAAAAAACTGAAAATGATGTAATATATATGTTCATTTTCAGTCCAGAGTTCTACATTTGTGTTTTAAGTATCTAAGAATGTTATATACACTGGATTTGAAACACCAGAATGACTATTGGGTTAAATTGCAGACTTTGAGTACCATGTAATAAATTCCCAATAATGTAATAAGTTATTACATTATCAGTAAAAATGTTATTACAATATCCGTCAGGATATTTTATTACATTATTGGGGAAGTTATTACATTATTGGGTTTTATTACATTTTCGATTGAGTTAAGTGCAAATTTTATTACATTTTCAGGAAATTATTACATTATAGGGTGCTACATGGCACCCAGAAGTTGTGCATTATTGGTCACTAAAACTTCTGCAGAAAAATAATAGAATATAAAAACATCAGATACATTGGTGAAGTTTCCAAACTGAGTTCTGAGCCGAAGCTTCAAAGCAAACCAACACAGGATGCCACTTCAGTGGGTTGAACATGACGACAGTGTGAACTGCTGTAACAACAGGAAGCGGCAGAGCGAGCTGCACTTACCATTGCTCCAACGTCTCCATTCTCTCCCTTCTCACCGGGAGGGCCGGGCAAACCCTGTGAAGAGCAGAAATATTGTTCAGGGCCCAGGGACAAAGGTCACGGCAGACAGCAGTTGAAACAAAAGTCCTCATAAAGAAAAACTCACTGCCAGGTACATGATGACACATTTTAAAATGTTGGCTTTGGAACGCAAAGTGATTGAGAATGCATTAAGACAAGCAGAACCCCGACTGTAAACACACAATTAGTCAAAAAGGGACACCTTTTGTAATTAAGGGTATTTGAGGCTTGGGTATAATCAGTTGCTGTAAATTGCAGGATGGAAATTCCATCCATCTACGTCCACCCAGGGTGGAAACAATGGCCAATGAGCTGGCGGTGTGTATTATTCAGTTTGGGGATTCAGCATTGTTGAACTGAAACATTTTCAATATACCTTCTGTTCCTTTATATCTGTAACAAATGTGAGAAATCTGTCAGTTGCTATAGTAGCGTATTGTCTATCTGCATAATAGCATTTATTATGTTTCATTTGTTAGTATTCCTGCAGTGATGAAGTATGCATAATCAATACGTGTACAGAAAGCAAGCAGTAATGATAAGTTACTGTAAAACAGAAATGACACGCCTATCAATCATTGAAACAACATGTGTGTAGTTTTGGCCCATTTTGTTGATTTACTATACCTCTGTGCTGACAGAGAAGGCTAATTTATAACGGGTTGTGTCTGGGCTTCAGTCACCATAACAAAGCAGGAGGCTTGTATGAATGGGAAAATAAATTAAGCATCAACTCAATTCATGTATAATGTTTGGAAGAAACAGACTCAATCCATACTGGACTTGTTAGGCCTGTTTGCATTCGACAATAACAAATGGACAGAAAATCAGTTGGAGTCAATAGGTGTTCAGCTACAGGTAGGGTTGCCACCTTTCAGAAATAGAAATAAGGGACGCCCTGATTTCAGCAGCGCAGGAGCCAAAAAATGCTTTGATTTAAAGTTTAAAGTGCTTTAATAGCATTGAACTTTCATGACTGTAGAGACAGACAACCATATAGCAACTGAAATAGCCTCCTATGCTACGTATGACCACATCAGCCCAGATGTAGAATATAGCTACAGGTGAAGAATATGGTGTAAAAGTTAATTTATTTCAATAATTCAACTAGAATAAGGTGTAAAAGTTAATTTATTTCAATAATTCAACTAAAATATGGTGTAAAAGTTAATTTATTTCAATAATTCAACTAGAATATGGTGTAAAAGTTAATTTATTTCAATAATTCAACTAGAATATGGTGTAAAAGTTAATTTATTTCAATAATTCAACTAGAATATGGTGTAAAAGTTAATTTATTTCAATAATTCAACTAGAATATGGTGTAAAAGTTAACTTATTTCAATAATTCAACTAGAATATGGTGTAAAAATTAACTTATCTCAATAATTCAACTAGAATATGGTGTAAAAGTTAATTTATTTCAATAATTCAACTAAAATATGGTGTAAAAGTTAATTTATTTCAATAATTCAACTAGAATATGGTGTAAAAGTTAATTTATTTCAATAATTCAACTAGAATATGGTGTAAAAGTTAATTTATTTCAATAATTCAACTAGAATATGGTGTAAAAGTTAATTTATTTCAATAATTCAACTAGAATATGATGTAAAAATTAATGAAAATACGGGACAAATCGCGTCCCGTATTAGTTCAATACGGGACGCAACATTTTTTTCTCAAATAAAGGACAATTCCATATTTTACAGGACGGGTGGCAACCCTAGCTACAGGTATGTTCCACACTAGCCTCAAAGTAGGAGTACTCTCTGATGTATGCAAATCTGATATTTACTCTCCTCTATGTCCCCATCTTAACCTCTTAATGTGAACACCCCCCCCCCAGTGTGGACTCCAATATTCCAGAGCAAACACGACCCCATCTGATGGAAGGCTTTCAGGCTGAGGACATTCATTTTCCCCCTGGTCAAAAATCATTAATGCTACAGATAATTGCATTGAAGAGCTGAGCTTGCAGCTGCTGTGCCATGTATTGAAGGGCAGCTTAGCCAAACATAATTAAAAGAGTGGAGATTAAGTGCATTATGCCCAATTAAAAGCCAATTGCTCCTAATAACAATGCTATCTAGCCCTATTGACCAGTCAGGCTTCGCCCTAATTTCATCCTCAGCGAGTCCTTGGATAATTGACTTTGCTATATTCTGAAGTGTGCCGTTGCTTGATTCATTGCCACAAAAGGAAGTTTCTTCAACCTTAGCTCCATCGACTGGAATAAACCGCTGCTGTATGCCCACTCTTCTAACACAAATGACGCGTTACTGGAAAGAAGAGCTGTCGAGAGCAAAAAGGAGTCAAGAGGCAGCGATTGTTCATCAAGATAACACATACTTATAAATTGGAGCAGTCTGTTATCAGCTATGATATGGTAAAAGCTACGTATCTTCCGCCAAACTCAACAATCTCACTCGGCTATCGACATTCAGCAACTTGAAGATGTTAAAAAATTCAGCACAAGTAACCATGTCAGACTATAACATTAAAAAAAAACAACTATATTCACAAAGAACCCAGTAACTTTAGTCAACTTGGGCCACATAAGATACATACAGGACTGTCTCAGAAAATTAGAATATTGTGATAAAGTCCTTTATTTTCTGTAATGCAAAAATGTCATACATTCTGGATTCATTACAAATCAACTGAAATATTGCAAGCCTTTTATTATTTTAATATTGCTGATCATGCCTTACAGCTTAAGAAAACTCAAATATCCTATCTAAAAAAATTAGAATATTCTGGGAATCTTAATCTTAAACTGTAAGCCATAATCAGCAATATTAAAATAATAAAAGGCTTGCAATATTTCAGTTGATTTGTAATGAATCCAGAATGTATGACATTTTAGTTTTTTTTAATTGCATTACAGAAAATAAAGAACTTTATCACAATATTCTAATTTTCTGAGACAGTCCTGTATATCAGACCAAGTACAGTAAAGCTGTATCAACAAATCGCAAAGGGCTGAAGTGAGGAAGAGGGCAGTTCGCGGTTATTGTATCATGATTTTGCTCTTTTAGAGCTTCACTGATAATTCCAAGTAGAATCAATGAACAGCTGCCATTATAGATAAGAGAAATATAGATCAATGTGTGTTGGGATGGAAAGCAAAACAGTATATTGATAAAAGCCCTCTCATATCACTCTCCTCCATTATCATTATCACATGGTTCTGCTAACAGGAAACCTTGACAGCTAATCGGGAAATAATGTATGTACTGTAAGCTCAGCTGTTTAATTTCCAACGAGCCAATCCTATTATCCATATCAGTCCTGGAACGAAATCCTAAGTTTCCACCTGCCCCAGATCAACATGCAAATATATTCATATGATACACAATGTCTCATATGTACGACAGAGTATTAGGGCCAAACTAAGACAAAAAAAAAAGGAAATTACGAAAATAAAGTCATAATAATATGAGAATAAAGTCGTAAAATTACCAGAATAAAGTCGTAAAATTGCCAGAATAAAGTCATAATGTTGCGAGAATAAAGTCGTAATATTAAATATATTATAAATATATAAATATAACTTCAAGATGCTCAATATTCCTCATTTTAACACAGGGAGAAGATGCTCTTCCTAAATAAATTATCACTTTATTCTCATAAATTACCACTTTATTCTCATAAATTACCACTTTATTCTCGTAATATTACGATTTTATTCTCGTAATGTTACGACTTTATTCTCGTAATATATTACGACTTTATTCTCATAATATTACGACTTTATTCTATTACGACTTTATTCTCGCAACATTATGACTTTATTCTCGTAATTTTACGACTTTATTCTCATTATATTATGACTTTATTATCGTAATTTCCTTTTTTTTGTCTTAGTTTGGCCCTAATACTCCGTCGTACATATGAAACATCTTAGAAAAAAATAAAAAAGGCTTCTTCATATAATTAGTTTGAAATACCTGATCAAATCCAGGCCGGGCCCTGATTTTGAGCCGGAGGATATTGCAGTATCGCCGTTAACTGTATGATAATGTTTAGTCTGGACGATAAACCCAACAGCCATCGCCGCTTCACCATTAGCATTGTGGCAAAAATGCTAAATGCAAACTACGAGCAGCTGTGATGGATTTTTAGTTCCGTTTATACCATGGAAAATGCTGGAGGATGAAAAGCATTATTTGCCCAGGAGCTAAATAGAGTGCTATTGCAGTCAAGGCTGCATTAATAAATTATGTTTTGTTTTGATGAAATGTAAATGATGTATGGTAAGATGAAATGTTATAGGTTTCAGGGGTGTGGGGGAAATCATTCTGCTTTGAATGGCTTTGACAATGGGAAAGTAATGTGCATATCCAGGAGGCGATGTGACCGCTCAACGTGACCTGGCAGTCGTGTGTTTGCAGAACGACAGACAGAGAGTCCACATGTGCATGTAAAACGTTGCAGAGTTGATGGAGACTTGCCTGCAGTCCGATGGGTCCTGGTAAACCGGGGAATCCTCTGGCTCCCTCGTCTCCTTTCTGGCCAAACATCCCCTGCTGTCCTCTGGGACCTGCCTCGCCATCGCTGCCCTGCGGGAGATCACGGATCACAGAATCTTATTAGCCGGACCTTCAGCCATTGCAACTCCCCATGCAGTGGAAAGAGGGCTTTTTCTCCCCCTTCTCACCTGGTCTTATTCTTAATCCTTTCCAAAGCTGTAAAGTATACTCATACTCATGTGGTAGCAGCTGGATCAATGAACACATTCAAAGCTGTAAAGTATACTCATACTCATGTGGTAGCGACTTTAACTACTTTAATGCCTTTTTCAAGGTCATTTATGGCTCCTTTATCAATGTAATGTTTTTCTAACCCCGGTTTCTTGCTCAGACTAGGGCTGGGCGATATATCGAGATTTTAATATATATCGATATATTTTCAAATGCGATATGGTACGAAACAATATCGTTTATATCGATTTGAAATGTTTTTTTTTTTTTTTTTATGATTTTGATATAGCTTATTTTGTGACAAATGGACTTGAATGTTTTATTTGAGATTTGCACAAATGTTTTGTTATTTGCACAACTGTCAACCTCAGTGGAAAAGTCTGCCTGTTACTATCTACATTGTATTAATTGCACAGTGTATTTTAATTTAATTGTTATGCAGGAAAGGGATATTTGTTTTATTTTATTCAAGAAGCATTTTTATTCTATATATATATATGCAGGCAGTTTATTTTTATTTCATTTGTTTTATACATTTTGATATTGTGCAGACCTCTGTTAATAAAGGTACCTGTGTGACATTTGGCACGAGGCTTTGCATTAAAACTGACTGTTTTTTTAAGGGTTTGGCTCAGAAAAAAATGAAGCTAACAGAGATGCTATGCTATAATGCTTTGGGGGAAACCCCAATTATGGCACAGAAAAAAATATCGATATATATCGAGTATCGCCGTTCAGCTAGAAAATATCGAGATATGACTTTTGGTCCATATCGCCCAGCCCTAGCTCAGACCTTTTCTGAATAGTCATTCTGAGTTGCACGGAAGTCAATAAGGGTTAAATTATCTGCACATTTTTGCTTTCAAGGGCCATTTAGACTGTCAAAGGCTTTTGAGTTTTTTTTGGCTAAAGAGACACCGTCGCTTCAATTGAAAGTCAACTTCAGTAAAAAACTGAGGCTGAGGCAACATCACTCTCCAGATACGTCCTCCCGCTGGGCTACCTGCAGAAAACAGCAGCTATCTTTCCAAAATCTCTCATCGGGAAAGACAGGATGGAGTAGACTGTAGCTACTGGCTTATGGTAAACAATGAATGTGAACGATGATGAATTCTGTGAAGTTGGAGGTGCGTGGAGCTACGGAGGATAAAAAGGAGAGACTATCGGGGAAGAGCGAAGTGCTGACAGACTGGGAGTTTTCAGTTCAAACACATGTCAGCATTTGAAAGTGCTTGAGGAGCTTTCGCTGAGCCCTGGGACATGTAGGCAGCCGCGGGCGCAGGTCCTGAATGCAGAGCAGTTTAAAGGGAAACGCTTGGTGATTATAGGCAATATAAGCAGTTTTTGAAAAGAAAAAGTCACAGACAAGGTGGAACTTCACTGGGAGGCACTTGAACCAACAAATCTGACTGACCACACACTCCCCGGGGAGATCAGAAACAGAAATGGGACTGGATATAAGCTGCCTAATGCAATCAAATCGGAAGAATTCACACTTTTTAGTTTTTCTTTGAAACACTACAATGTTTCAGAGGCTTAAATAAATTGCCACAATACAGAAGGGACTGATAGCTTGTGGTTGTTCCTGCTCAACTGCTGTCGTTTAGCCTGGCCAGCATTACTCATTCACTTTGAGAGAATTCTCTCTCGTCACATATGTTTGGTTTCCCTCACAATCACAGCCACTTCTCTTGGTCTGTTTCCACCGGTACTGATTGCAGTGGGTGCGGTTTCTGCAGTGACTCACAAAGGGATGTCCAAGACCTGCTATTAAAAACAACCAAGACGGCTACCGTCACATGCTTTATGGTTGCATAGCTATTCCATGGTGTCCAGTAGGCCTGTGTTGAAAAAATCTATTTCCCAATTCTAAATCGATTCTCATATTAATTCCTAAAAATCGATTCATATGTCTAAAGGTCAATTTTTTTTATATTTTTTGGGTTTTTTTTTTCTCTTTTATTTATTTATATATTTTTTTTTTTTCATCATTACATTACAACTTTTGGTTATTTTTTTGTTTATCCCCAAAAAAGGAATGTTTTGTTAGACACTAGAATAACTGGTGCCATGTTTTTGCCTTTTAAATATGTTTAAAGGTATGAAAACATTAAAGTGTTAGGTTATAATTGCATAAATTGTCTATATTTCATTACTTTATATACTGTCTTGCGGTTACATTTGCAAAAAATGCTAAAAACCAAATGCTCAAAAATTAAAAACCAAAATAGACCGAAAATGGAACAAATAAAAACGGAATGTGGGAAAAAATTTGGTAATTCTGACCCACATGATGTTTCTGAAAGCAGTTCTATCAGCATTCTGGGAGCTGATTGGTCCTTACAGCATCATTAGCTGCAATACTTGCTGTTTAATCTCAATATAATACTAGTAGTAATATTTTGCAGAACTACAGTCATATAATTCATGCAACAGCTCAAAAAACAGTTTTAATAACACTAACCCAAATCAATATCGGAATCGAATCGGATCGAATCTTGATAATCGATTCTGAATCTTAAGAATCGGAATCGAATCGATTCTTGACATTTGAATCGATCCCCAGCCCTAGTGTCCAGAGGCAGCTTCATCTGCCCCTTGGAAATCAAAGTTATCCAGAAGAACCAGACTCATTTATATCAAAGAGGGAAAGAATTAGCATTGCTGCCTGGGCAGGTTATCCTTACAGTTCCCTCTGATGTCGTATATCCAGTGAAAGTCACCATGATTATACAGAGAAGTGCCTTCTGCAGATTTGACTCTTCTCTGAAATCCGTCTCTTGAGCAACTTGAAGAATTTAACTTAGACTCGGGTCCAAAAAATGCTTTGCAGGGGTATTTTAACATAATATTTATGTGCGCAATTTCATGCATGGAGGCTTGCAATGTCACAAGGGCAATTCAAGGATTCCTCCCAGACCAGAGCCAAGATCAACACTGCCCTCCTTTAAACTACTTGAAACTAATTCTTGACCTTGGTGGTATCTTGAAGACGGCAGTTCTGGTGACTGAACTGTTGTAATTTATATATTTTTACACTGTTGACTGAATGTTTGGGGTCAGAAAGCATACACAAAGATGTAAACGTTTATTTTTGATACTGCACTAATAAAAGGAGAGCACATAATGATGAAACCAAACAGCGTGAGTCAGGATTCAGCCGTGAAGACATGAATGCACTCAAGCAGTTTGACTCACCAGGACAAACAACTGTTAAATAATTTGTTATTCAGCTTGGGTGCGCTACCTGCTCACAGCAATCTGTCTCACTAGGTCTGTTCTCGCCCCCACAGAGCCCTGCAGATGCTGAATTTTTGCTTGAGTGGTTGTTAAGGCCTTATAATTTACAACAATGAGCTGTTAGATGCCCCCAGGCCAGCAACTATTGTAGAAACAGGACTTTCCCTGTTGTGTTAATGAGATGGATGAGTGGAGGATGCTCTGTGCATTCTCATCTTGTGCCATATGAGCTAATACAAAGGCGTGATTGGCACTCAGTGGACAAACTATTGTAGGTTGCAAGACTGTTTTGTAAACAGAGGGTGAAGAGTTTAATCCACATTTACATAAACAGTTTAGTTGGTGATTGATACTAAAATATTCGGCCAAAGGGCACGTTAATAACTCCGATGACAAAATCTCTCTGGAGTACTTGGACGTTAAATACATTGCCTCAACTAAAAGCAGTGATCAAGATCAAATTTATGAAGAACTACAAAATATAAGGATGGTACATTTAAAATGACTGCAGCCAAAACTTTTTGCATGGAATTGAAAGACAATGGAGATCAATACTCCTTGGATAATGAGTCCTGAACCTGGCTGGGATGTGGCTTAATATCTGCTGATCTGGGAAAACGGCCGTTTATTTCAATCATGCTGTATTAATTTTACAGGAGTGAGGCAGCAAGCACCATTTAGAAGAAGGTTCTATGTTTTCTAATCCATCTAAGCAGCTGATCTAAGTGCTGATCGCACCGTCAACCAGATAAGTGTACAGGTCTCTACATGCCAACTCACCAAACTCTCCAAATCTATGTTCTGAGTTGTACTGATTAAATAACAGGAACCCTGCCAGGCTCAAAAGAGCTTACGAAGCCCTAAAGGTCTAGCATTTTTGACATAGATAAATCTGATTTAAAAAAAAAAAAAAATTAATTCCGAGGCCAACATGTGCTCATTTCTCATCTACGAAGGATTGTAGCACCCTATGATGTAATAATTTCCTGAAAATGTAATAACGCCTGAAAATGTAATAAAATTTGCACTTAACTCAATAGAAAATGTAATAAAACCCAATAATGTAATAACTTCACCAATAATGTAATAAAATATCCTGACGGATATTGTAATAACATTTTTACCAATAATGTAATACCTTATTACGTTTTTGGGAATTTATTACATGCTACTCAAAGTCTGCAATTTAACCCAATAGTCATTCTGGTGTTTCAAATCCAGCGTTTATAACATTCTTAGATACTTAAAACACTAAATGTAGAACTCTGGACTGAAAATGAACATATATATTACATTATTTGTCAAATATTACATTATCAGTTTTGGAAAAAAAAAAAAAGACCCACCTGAAAATGTATTGGATTTTATTACATTTTCGATTGAGTTAAGTGCAAATTTTATTACATTTTCAGGCGTTATTACATTTTCAGGAAATTATTACATTATAGGGTGCTACAAGGATGATTTGTAACAAAAACATTACTGCTGAATTTTTGAAAGTAATAGTTTCAGAAATAGTTACAAGTATATCATTTTTATGTAAAAAAAAGTATTTTTTAAATAAATAGAATTACTAATCCTGTAGTTTTTACATCTTGAAGTTCATGCAACTTTTGATTTTTCTGTAGACAAGTTTTTCTTATATTAATAACGTATTTGTGCCTTTACTTAAAAGAACCGCCCCTATGGGCAGAAATATGTGCCACTAGAAACTGAATTTGAATAATTTATATTTGAATTTGAATTGCTCAACTTGAATAATTGCATTAAAAAACTGAATCTGAATTACATAATTTGAATTTGTATTGTTTAGTTTGAATCATTGCATTGAAAAACTGAATCTACATTCTGAAAAACTGAATCTTCATTCAGCTCTCACAATTCAAATTCAGTTCTTGAAATTCAATTTCAATTCTACTGTGCCAGACATCCGGGTCTTCTGGAGGAACAGCAATCGAGTGCAGATACAAAGAACTCGGGTATCAGTCACGTGACGTTTTTTGTTGTCAGCGCCATCTTGAGGACCGACCGGGGACATGTGTTTAATGCGTGTGTTTTATAATAGATCCATGGTTTAATGGTGCCTGCACTGCTTAAACAACCTTAACTTGCTCAATTCTCAACAGATTTTCAAACAGTTTGGTTTGTTATGAACGTCGGAGATGTAGTTATGACACTGCATACTAGTGAATAATTATAAACATTGAAAAACGTACTTTTGTATTTATATTAATTAATTAATAATTATATATATATATATATATATATATATATATATATATATATATATATATATATATATAATTACATTATAACATGTTTATATATTATTACATTATGATGTATTTATATTATGACATTATAATGTGTGTATTATATGTGTATATGTGTACATTATAACATGTGTGTGTGTATATATATATGTTATAATGTAATAATATAAATACATGTTATGTCATTACATATATATATATATATATATATATATATATATATATATATATATATATATATATATATATATATATATATATACATGTTATAAGGTAATAATATATGTGATAATGTAAATATAAATATTACTAAGAATACTATAGAAATGTTCATTTAATATAAATACCATGTCATAGCTATCTGTTTCTTGTTATTTTCATACAAAAGTACGTTTTTCAATGTTTATAATTATTCACAAGTATGCAGTGTCATAACTACATCTCCGACGTTCATAACAAACCAAACTGTTGAAAATCTGTTGAGAATTGAGCAAGTTAAGGTTGTTTAAGCAGTGCAGGCACCATTAAACCATGGATCTATTATAAAACACACGCATTAAACACATGTCCCCGGTCGGTCCTCAAGATGGCGCTGACAACAAAAAACGTCACGTGACTGATACCCGAGTTCTTTGTATCTGCACTCGATTGCTGTTCCTCCAGAAGACCCGGATGTCTGGCACAGTAGAATTGAAATTGAATTTCAAGAACTGAATTTGAATTGTGAGAGCTGAATGTAGATTCAGTTTTTCAATGCAATGATTCAAACTAAACAATACAAATTCAAATTATGTAATTCAGATTCAGTTTTTTAATGCAATTATTCAAGTTGAGCAATTCAAATTCAAATATAAATTATTCAAATTCAGTTTCTATGATTCAAATTCAGTTTCTAGTGGCACATATTTCTGCCCATACGCCCCCCTAAGATAGTGACAAAATATGAAGGTTATTAAGTTTAATAAAGTTGACAAATAAAAAAAAACAACAAACAAAAATAAAACAGATAAACTGAATCTGTACTCGTTCTTCTATGAGTATATTCACCCTCCTCTTCTTTCAACATTTCCCTTTCGGGGTCACCGCAGCACACCCCCGCTTTCTGTCTTCCCTCGTCTTCTGCATCTTCCTCTGTCACACCAAACAACTGAAAATCCTCATTTCACCCCATAAATAAATCTCCTCCCTGGTCTCCTTGTTCTCCCGGCTGGCAGCTCCATCCTCAGCATCTGTCTACCACTGTATTCACTATCCAAAGCTTTATGTGTCCAAACCATCTCAATCTCCTGTCTGCTACTTTATCTCCACCCTTGCTGCTCCTCTCATGTGCTCATTTCTCATCTTACCCATCCCAAAGAAAATCTTAACATCTTCAACTCTGCTTCCCGTCTCCTGCTCAGTGCTGCTGTCTTTCAGCCATAAATAATGGCTGGTCTCACTACTGTCTTCCTTTCCCTTTACTGTTACTCTTCTATCTAGCTCCAGAAACTCTTCCTCACTTCCTCCACTGTACCTGATCTGCACCTCTTCTTCACCTCTTTTCCAGTCTTTATTGCTCTGCACAGTTCAGCCCAGGTATTTAAACTCCTACCCCTCCTTCACCACTACTCCTTGCATCCTCACTGTTCCACCTTCTTTCCTTTCTCCCTTTCCGTCTTGCTGCGACCATTGTGAGCGCTTTGAGTGTCCAAGAAAAGCGCAATATAAATCTAATACATTATTATTATTATCACCTCCACCTCTCTAGGTTTTCCTCCGCCTGTTCCCTACTCTCACTACAGATTAGGGCTGGGCGATATATCGAGATTTTAATATATATCGATATATTTTCAAACGCGATATGGTTCGAGACAATATCGTTTATATCGATTATTAAAAAAAAAAAAATAATTATGATGTTGATATAGCTTATTTTGGGACAAATTGACTTGAATGTTTTATTTGAGATTTGCACAAATGTTTTGTTATTTGCACAACTGTCAACCTCAGTGGAAAAGTCTGCCTGTTACTGTCGACATTGTATTAATTGCACAGTGTATTTTAATTTAATTGTTATGCAGGAAAGGGATATTTGTTTTATTTTATTCAAGAAGCCTTTTTATTCTATATATGCAGGCAGTTTATTTTTATTTCATTTGTTTTATACATTTTGATATTGTGCAGACCTCTGTTAATAAAGGAAACTGTGTGACATTTGGCACGAGGCATTGTATTAAAACTGACAGTTTTTTTAAGGGTTTGCCTCAGAGAAAATGAAGCTAACAGAGATGCTATGCTATAATGCTTTGGGGGAAACCCCAATTATGGCACAGAAAAAATATCGATATATATCGAGTATCGCCATTCAGCTAGAAAATATTGAGATATGACTTTTGGTCCATATCGCCCAGCCCTACTACAGATCACAATATTGTTCACAAACACCATAGTCAATGGAAGCTCCTGTGTGACATCATCTGTCAATCTATCCATCACCATGGCAACAGGAAGGGGCTCAGGGCTGATCCTTGGTGCAGCCTCACTTTTCCTTTTTGCTTAGCCTTTTTCTTGTTTTCTTTTTAGCACAATATAAGTGATCTCTTTAATTAGGTACTAATATTCATTTTTAGTCATGTTAAGCTCAGACATTCTTGCATATTGAGGAAACTATTATAATATTGATTGCATCAAACATTCATAGATTTCAGAGTGCTCTCTTTGGAACCGGGCTGCAAATGGAAAATGGCTGTGTGTTATTCTGCAGAACCTCGTCATGTCCTAACAGGACAGCGGGGCCAGAGACTGAGGAGTTAAAATGCTCTCCATGAAGGTTTTTTGGTCCTTATTTGAACAATAACGATCCTCAACTTCAGGTTGCCTTGAATAGTATAAACCTTTTAAACCTGACTGCCCAAATGGATTGTTCTTAGCTTTTAGCCACCATGGTAACCCGGAGCTGCCATTAGGAGAGAAGCAGTAGGGTTTTTTTTTTTGTTTTGTGCTTTTTGTTTACTTTAGAAATGTTATAAAAGGAGACATTTTAAACATTCATGATCTGCCAAATAAGATTAATAAGTCCTTTTGAAAATATCAAACAATATATGAAGTGATGGGTAGCCTATATACTGCTCTCTCTCAGTTTGCATGTTTACTCCCTGATCTATAAACCTTACAAGAGAAAAGAAAGTCAACTAATGGTGCTAGGGCTGTTCGATTTTGCCCAAAAATAAAATCTCGATTTTTTTCCCCTCAAAATCCGATTTTCGATTACGATTACGATTATTTTGTGAATTGACAAAAGGCAAAGAAATTATTTCAAATATGCTGTTTTTTTATTGAACATTTGCCCCATTGGGCTTTAAGTGCAAACTTTGCTCTTATTAAACCAAAAATGAATGAATAAAGTGCAAAACTCTGTAAAATAAGTTGAAAAAAAGTTAAAAAAAAAATAAAATATGAAGTTTTATCTCTGAAAAAAAAAATCAGCAAATCAGCACTTGCAAACATACAGTAAGTTATATTTTCAATTAAATAAAACAAGACATTTTCTAATTAAACTAAACTGGGTCTTTGCATGCTAAATAATAATACAACCCATGAAGGAAGTAGAGGTGTGTAATGTCAGTCATTACATTTGCTATTCACATTTGCAAGTTTTTTGCAAGGAACACGAGCCGGTCTACCCGGTGGCATGTTACAACGCCCCCTCCTACACTAAAGAGCCTCTCCCATGGCGCACTTGTCGCAGGTATTGAGAGGTATTTCCATCAATCATTAATATGGAATATGCAGACAAGGTAAAAAGAAAAAAAAAAAAAAGTGAAAAATCGATTTTACGATTTTCACGTTTTAACATCGTTCTAATTACATAATCGCGATTACGATTTAAAATCGATTAATCGAACAGCCCTAAATGGTGCATGTTAATATTTCACAGGGCCAGAAGGAGTGCTACTCACAGCTGGACCAGGAGCTCCGACCACGCCCTGGAGACCACTCGGGCCTGGTGGACCCTGCAAACAAAGTGGACAACGTCAGTAAATGTGTCACATACCAGCTGTCGGAGTTGAGCTGGTTAGATCAGTGAATCTGACCATCGTCACCCATCATATCTACTTGAAATAAAAAGAAACTGCACTGGCAGGGAAATCAGTATTCATTCCTTCAGATGAGATCCTCTAATTATTAAAACAAAATTCATGTAAAAACCACAGATGTTCAAGGTGAGGCAAGAACACTGGATTTCTTGTGGGAAGAAAACACCTGCTCAGTTTAATACATTATACAAGCTTCTGACTGCTTAAATGCAGATTAGCCATTACCTGGTGTTCTTTTTTATCTTTTTTTTCTTCTTTTTTTTTATATATTCAGTTCACTTGAGAAATCAGCTGCTAAGATTAGTGCTCGTTTCTCAATTAGCTCGTTTTAAAACTCATTGCTTTAAATGAAACCGTAATTCAAAATGTAATTGAAAGAGCGGGAGAGAAACACTCACAAGTTCACCCTTGTCTCCTTTGCTTCCTTTCTGTCCAGGTCCACCGACTTCTCCCTGTGGTGCAACACACACACACAAACACACACACACACACACGTTTTTACACTTTTTCTCATGTTCTGTTTCTCCAATATCATAAAATGCCTCCTTTAACGATGACTGGGCAGTAAATATTTCTCCAGAGATTCCAATTTGATTGGCTGAGAAAGACCTTGGGGCGTTTGCAATTAATTGATTGGCTTTCTGTCTCACTCCATTTGCACTATGACTGACAAAAAGTTGTGATAGAAGGCGTAAACTGGGACTGAAGACCTGTGATGGTTACAGATGTGAAAATGAGTAAAATGAAAATAAGAAAATGAGCCGGGTGGAGTACGCCCGCTGTGAATGTGGGATTTGTTGGCTTAGGGGTAAACACGCAGTGTAAACAATTGACTTTGGTAAATGTATTTGGTTATCTGCTCACATTTAAATGTATTCTTATTTTGTTTACATCATGCAATATTCTATATCTATTATGTGAGGAAATAACATTTTCCAACCGAAGAATGTTGAGTCTATCCGGAGTAACTAAACAAAGATATTTAAAAACATGCTGTATGGAGGTTTATTTTTGTTGTAGGAGCTATATATTGGGATATGCTATTGAAGCAACAGTTAGCATGAATAATAGTAATTCTGTACAGTTACACCTGCGGTATGTAACCATAAATTAAGACCATATGATAAGATGATTAGCATATCATTTTAAGAACATTTGAAGATGTTCGGTATGCTTTGACTGTATCGAACTCTTATTTTATACCAAGAAAAATGGTTGTTGCTGAGATGCTGCAGCACAACTCCTCTTGTTTTGAACTTGTAGTCTATTTCAAACTCCCCAAGGAGCGCATTTATTCCAGAGTCATGTATTCCACTTGTATTCTACCTTGTCACCGTCCTCTCCAGGGGGCCCCTGTGGGCCAGCAGGCCCGGGAAGCCCTACGGGACCTTGGATGCCATCACGGCCGGCGGGGCCCATGGGACCCCTTCTCTCCCTGCAAATAACATCAGCACAATCACTCAAAGCTTTCTACTAGGGATGGGCGGTATGGACTAAAAGATTTATCACGATAATTTCTGGCATTTATCCCGATAACGATAAAAATTACGATAAAAAAATACCAATTCAACTCCACCTTTTTAACTATAAATCTATCAGATCCGCCATGTTTGTTACACAAAAAACCTCATCAACTTGAATTTATCTCTTTCTTTCTTTCTTTCTTTCTTTCTTTCTGCCTCATATCTTCCTTCCTTCCGGCTAATTTCTTTCTTTCTTTCTTTCTTTCTTTCTTTCTGGCTCATATCCTTCCTTCCTTCCTTCCTTCCTTCCTTCCTTCCTTCCTTCCTTCCTTCCTTCCTTCCTTCCTTCTTCTTCCTTCCTTCCTTCCTTCCTTCCTTCCTTCCTTCCTTTCCTTCCTTCCTTCCTTCCTTCCTTCCTTCCTTCCTTCCTTCCTTCCTTCCTTCCTTCCTTCCTTCCTTCCTTCCTTCCTTCCTTCCTTCCTTCCTTCCTTCCTTCCTTCCTTCCTTCCTTTCCTTCCTTCCTTCCTTCCTTCCTTCCTTCCTTCCTTCCTTCCTTCCTTCCTTCCTTCCTTCCTTCCTTCCTTCCTTCCTTCCTTCCTTCCTTCCTTCCTTCCTTCCTTCCTTCCTTCCTTCCTTCCTTCCTTCCTTCCTTCCTTCCTTCCTTCCTTCCTTCCTTCCTTCCTTCCTTCCTTCCTTCCTTCCTTCCTTCCTTCCTTCCTTCCTTCCTTCCTTCCTTCCTTCCTTCCTTCCTTCCTTCCTTCCTTCCTTCCTTCCTTCCTTCCTTCCTTCCTTCCTTCCTTCCTTCCTTCCTTCCTTCCTTCCTTCCTTCCTTCCTTCCTTCCTTCCTTCCTTCCTTCCTTCCCTTCCTTCCTTCCTTCCTTCCTTCCTTCCTTCCTTCCTTCCTTCCTTCCTTCCTTCCCATCATCAACGGGAATTTACCGTTTTTACCGGGGAGATGACAAATTCTTACCGTGGGGAATTTTTTCGACGGTTTTATGGTGAACGGTAAAATATCGCCCATTCCTACTTTCTACACATAAAAAGCATTTCACAAAGTAAAAAATTAGCTGCAAAAACTCACGGGAGATCCCTTTTCTCCAGCGGGGCCAGGCGGTCCCTGCGGACCGTTCCGTCCCGTCAGACCGATGGGCCCTCCGGGGCCGGCGGGGCCTCTCTCTCCAGGAGAGCCCTGTCAAAAACACAAGAAACATCAGTCCCTGCTGTTTTACGTGGAAGCTGAATAGGAAAGTCATTCAGTAAAAGTAAGAAATTAAGCAAAGCAAAGAAACTGTACTGTATTTTAATTTGAAACATGAAAGCCTGGCTTCATTAAAAAGAGTGCCCTAATTAAGGAAAAGACACGAAACAACACAGAAAGACAATGGCCATTATCATTTCAAGCCTCCTAATTATGCTTAAAAGAAAAAATCTTCATTTAGAGGGATGAAAACTGGTTGTTTTTTTTGCCAACACAACCAGAAAGGTGCCTTTCAACACAACAGCATCTTTGACATAAGTTTATTCTGTAAATCTACAAAAAGGCAACATGTGGAAATAAAGAAATTGTTTAATTTTCACGTGATTAGATAGATAGATAGATTTATTATAGTACCCTTGGGTAAATTTGGTTCCCAGTGAGTGCCTCCTCATACAATACAATCTAAAACCATACACTCAACAACACAGGATAATATAAAGTGACAACAGCTTTGGCTAAAAGAACAAAGAACAAGAATGACGGCCCCAAGATAAGAATCAAGATAAGTTAAAACATCAGTAGATAAAAACACTAAAATATTAAAACCAAGCAAAAGGATAAAAAATGTGCCTTTTCATAAAAACAAGATAAAGGAACCAATACAAAACATAAATACAAAGTTATGTTGCAGTTCCCTCACTTATTAATGGCACTGATGGCTGCTGGTACAAAGCTATTTTTGTAACGTTTAGTTTTACAAGCAGGTACCCTGAACCTCCGACCTGATGGAGCAGCTGAAACTCACATTTAAGAGGGTGGGAGTTGTGTTTTAAAATCGAGCCAGCTATCCTCTGTAACTGTTTAGAAAACAGGGATTCTGGCTGAAGCTGAGACTCTCCAATCAGCTTGCTCGACCATTTCACGATTTGGTTTAAACAGTTTTTGTTTTTAAGGGACGCATTTCCAAACCATGAAGCAAGACAGAAAGATCAAACTGATTCTATAAAAGCACGATAAAACAAGATCAGCATGGTCCAGGACATGTTAAAAGTAGACAGTTTTCTCAGACAATTTCTCAAAATGATTAATGATTAACACTGGGACATGACAGCTGGATGCACACTGTATTCATCCATCAGTGGTTCTTATTTTAACTGTTCAGGTTCAGGTTCAGGTTCAGGTTACTTTATTGATACCCAAGGGTAAACTGGTTTTGCAGTCGAGAGTTAAACAAGCAGCAGAAAACAGACAATCAGTTCAGGAACAAGACATTTAAGATGAACACATACACATAAAACAAAAGCGGCTTCGGCTCGACAGAAAGTGCTGCAGTTCATGAAATAAATATAAGAAATAAAAGACATGAGGCTAAAAAAGAATTAAAACACCAAGAGCAAAATGTCCTCCAAGTTAGGAATGGATAAGAGCAATAAGATAAAAACATTGTAAAATACATCATGCTCCGAAAAGTGACTTGTGCAACTTTTGTGCAAACTACAGCTTGTTCACCAGTGTTACTGCAGCTGGAACAAAGCTGTTTTTATAACGTTTTGTTTTACAAACTGTTTGTGACTTATCAGCTTACAGTTGTACACAGAGATGGTCGGGGCTTTTGGTGCAGATTTGAAGCTTTTATTTGAGACTTTCAGACTGATCCAAATGGATTTGAAGGTGATTTAGCTCTTCAAGAAAACATGTTATGATTTCCTTTCTTGAACACAATATCAATAGGTCTTAATGTTGGTAAAACTATGACAGCGATATAGTAAAAGCATCCTCTTTCTGGCCTGCTCTTACGGCTCTGTTGATAGCTGGATTAAGGGGGTGGAGTCAACTACTCCTCTGGATTACCCCTCCATCTTCTGTGCAGAGTGTTTATATTGAAATTGGTGTTACAGCTCTGAGCTATTCGGCTCTAAGGTGTCGGAAATGCTGCATGATGAGAAAATGCGTTTGAGATAAAGATGGAGAGGCTACCGGGTTTGTATTAGCCACAAACTCCTGCAAATCTGACCCACTCAAATAATAACTAACTTTCACATCTACTCAGGCACAGACAAAATGACAATGTTCTGTCATATCAGAGTTTTCAACACTTCTAAATGCCCAAATATATTTTCTCAATGACAGGAAATTGCTTTGTTTCCCGTTCCCTGCCCCCTGTAAATGTGTTTCACGCTCTATTGCAAAGGGACCAAAAGTAAGTGTGCTACAACTAAAGCTGCAGGAACAGTAGGAGTTGCCGAATCAAAAGTTGGGTATAGTCTGAAGAGAAGAATAAAAGAAGAATGAAAGGACCGGTGAGCTCAGCAAGATAAAAGGGGCAAGATTTCTGAAGAAGACAACACTGGTGGATGTTGATGGGATTCTTTGATAAAAGAAAAAGCTCCTCACTGCTTCTTGCCAAGTGAAGATAACTATGCAGGAGGCAGGCGTATCATTATCAGAGCCTCCCAAAGAGACGTGACTTCATTACAGAGGCTCCTCCACAAGCGCTACATAATTCATAAGCTTCAAGATTAGTTATGCAAAATTTAACTTTGGAAGAAGAGAAGATGGAGAAGTTCTGGGAGGGCACTTTTTTGGAAAGCTAAGATCAGCTAATATGAATGATGGGAGTGAAAAAAAAGGAGCTTGATCAGAAGATTGATTCTTGATCGGAACCAGTACTCGAGTTGTAAAAATAAATCAGGGGGGGATGGTGGATTTTATCATATGGGGACAGATAATTTGTGCTGATTACAAATAATATAATATATTACAAATAATAGCACTGACCAAAACACCTGCAGAAATACTGCAGGAATGACATAGCAGCAGTTAAATGCAGCCTTCTGTAAGCTTTAAATATCCACTGGGCTTACATCAAATACATCAAAACACAACAATAAAAAACAGTTTCCTGAACTTATCAATATGACTCTGTCCTTCACAGGATAAGTAAAATGGATCACTGCAAAAACTCAAAATCTTAACAAGAATATTTGTCTTATTTCTAGTTAAAATGTCTCATTTTAGTAAAAGAAATCTCATTTCACTTAAAACAAGACTCATCACTGGAAAAAACAACAATTTTCACCTGTTTCAAGTAGATTTTCCACTTAAAATAAGTAGAAAAATCTGCCAGTGGAACAAGAGAAGATAAATCTTGTCCCAGTGGCAGATTTTCTACTTATTTCAAGTGAATATTTACTTGAAACAGCTGAAAATAGTCAAATAAGTTATTTTTCTGGTGTTATTTTTCTGGTGATGACTCTAAATGTTGAAATAGCAGTAAAACCACATTCATTGATGAAATGACATAAGGGATGGAAAGGGGGGATGGCAGTTTTACAGGGGGGATGATTTGGACCGTTTTTATTTCACGGGGGATGCCATCCCCCCTCATCCCCCCACAACTCCAGTACTGATCGGAACATACAAAATCCAAGAGGTTTCAAGGACACACCATTGTGCAATGGATAAAGCAATAGGTTTATATATGTTTTATTGACAGGGCTGTAAAAAGGATTTTAGTTGCAAAATGTTTGAGATGATATTTGAATTAAAGTCCTGCATCTGCCACTTTGATTCCACTTTGTTTCATTTCACATCTACTGTGAAGCATTAGAGCCAAAATGATGAAAACTGCCTCACTGAGCAAATATTTCCTGATCTCACCGTGTATTGACCCTGCTGACAGTCCCATCGCCTTCACTGAGACGAGCTGTTCTGATGAGCAAGCCTTTAAGAGTGCGCGGACATTCTTATGCAAGCTCTCATCGTTCTTTTCCCACATCAGCATCTCTTTTCCTCCCCCTTTTTTCCAGGTGCTCATCGCATAAATATTTCTGATCAGCGGGGCGCTGTGGCACCCTCCCACGTCTGCGGAGGGTCTTAGGCTGCGTTCAAACAAAATGAGCCGTGCACGTGTGGAGATCAAGGCTTTCGAACGGAGTCGCACACACGTGCGGATTCAGCTGCTGATGTGAGCTGCCACCTGGCACTCGCAGGCTTGGCCCAGGCTTTTCTGGTGACACACACACACACACGGAGGTCCAAACTGTTATCCCCAGCTTGCCAACGCCGCAGCACGACCAACACACCTACAGACACGCGGGCCAGCTTGACTGAACTACCTCACATTCTTCCCTCTCACAATGTGTTCTTTCCTCCCACAAATGTAATTCTTTGGTTCAAGACAAAATTGCAACTCAAAAACACGCAGACGGATCTCGTTAGGGGTGGGCAAAAATATTGATACGGCAATATATCGCGATACATAGTGTCCCGATACGATATCGATATTCAATGTACAGTATGTATCGCGATATATTGCCGTATCAATATTTTTGCCCACCCCTAGCTGCACTTTATTTTGTGATTTCAGTGTGGGTGAGACACTGCATTTTATTTTTGTCATTTTAAGTCAGGGGCAAGTAGCTGTACGGTATTTTTGTGATTTCAATTTCAGTGTGGGTGAGACACTGCATTTTATTTCGAGTATTTTGTATCTAAGAATAATGCAAACACTGCAATTTTTATTGTGTTTCAGTGTGTTTTTTCATGCAAATATGTTGCATAATTAAAATGGAAAGTTTGAATTACATTGTTTTGACTCAGTCTGTCCAATGCATTATCACTATCATCTGATGTGCATATATACAACTTGGATTTTAAGATGTGTAATGCATTTTTTAAGATTTTTCGGTGAACTATGTAGAATATCGCGATATATCGGGATATATCGCATAATCGGAATATCGCAATTTGTATCGTATCGTGGCTCAAGTATCGTGATGCGTATCGTATCGTGAGGTCCTTCCCAATACCCACCCCTAGATCTCGTAATGTTAATTCCCCTCCCGTTCTGTCTTTTTCATACAATCACAGCAGTCTAAAAAGGACAACGTAAAAGCAACACGCAAACTCGGCGCCCTGGCTTTCCCACAGCACAACAGCAGCCCGAACCCTGGCAGGAAATCGATGGAGGGAAATATCAGCTCTCTTGTGTGCGTAGGCATCGCACACTGACGCTACCAAAACAGTCCATCACCTGTTTTCATCCTAGGACTCCCTTTTCAGGCAAATTTAAGAAAACTATCACATTTATGAGAGGAAATGGCTTCGCTTATTCAGAGAACCCCTTTCTTTTCACTTTCATCATCCTTTCATTGCTCCTCTGCATATCTGCTGCCATCTGATGTGCTGTTGCTCTGTTGCTGGTGTGCATGGGGCAATTATCGGGAGCCTGCATTTAACGCTTGCACAAAATGTCAGAGAGTTCAAAGCTGCCTGTCAGTCAGCTCTCTGCACAGAATCTCCGCCAGAGCTTCTGAGGCTTTTCACTGCATATATCCAACCCAGGGGCTGGAGACAAAGGACACTAATTTGTGAATTACGTCGCCAACTCTGCTTCTTTTCAGGGTCAAAAACTACAGTATGAAAGGAGGAGGTATGGTTTGACACGCTACATTGAGTAGTTTAATTTCAGTGACGGTTTTAAGAGCAAAGTAAATGATACAAAAGCGGAGAATGTGATTTCACTAACAGCATTTAATTTGCTCGTCGAGGGGAAAAGTGTCTTGAAAAGTGACGGTCATGCAAAGAATCAAAAGGACAATAAATGAGACACACGCTACTTCTATCTGGGCTCAAACGATTGCCATAGCAACTCTTGAATGTGTGTGAGGAAAACACCCGTGACCGTTCAAACAACAGGAATGAAACTCGCTGTTCTTCAATTAGGCAATTAAATGCTTCAGAGTGATGCTGTCGGGGAAAAGCACGGTACATCAAGCACTGTATTTCCTCTGATGAAACTGTGGCTTATACATTTACAAGCGCCTCAATTTTAACAGCTGGTATTTCTCTCCCTTTAAAAATTGAAATGTTAAAAGCCAGTAATGCTTCTCCAGTACTTTGCAAATTGTGGATCTTCCAAGACTTCAAGATCCAAATAGGGGAACTTCATGTTAATGAAACCCATCGCTTGAAGTGTTTTACTATGAAATAAATACAAAGAACCATAAAAAACTTTTCTTATTTTGTACATTTTTAATCTGTGGAGGAATTGGCTTCAATCGCACCACCACACTCTGTTCACTGCAGTTTAAACTGATCTGAGCCAGCAGGGAAAAGGATTCGTGCACAGCACGCGCAGCTCCATTCTCCGAAATGCACAAGTCACTTTTCGTTGCAATCTCTGTGGCAAGATAAAAAGGATGAGGTAACCATAGTAACAAGGTACTTACGTTGGGCCCCCCCGGACCCTGGGGTCCTTCTCCTCCCTTTAAGCCACCTGGACCCTGAAAGGCGAGGAGAGGAGAGGGTTAGATATCGCTCGCTGTGGGCCGCACGCTATTCAAACAGCAGTAATCACAGCTGTCCAATGGCCCATTAAGTACTTTCTGCTCATATTTGTGCATCGCCGTACATGTAGATACGCATTCATCCCTGTGTGTGAGTGTGTATTTGTAGCCAATAAGGCTTTTAGCTACTGGCAAAATATGATCCTCTAAAGTCAGAAATACAATTTAGCAATGATATTTAGCAAGGGAATAGTCATTATAAACAATAATCATTAGATTAGTTAAAAAAAAAACAAAACTACAACATAAATCTCCTCACAAAGGTTTTTTTGTGTGTTTTTCTTTTTTTAGAGCCATGTGGTGTCCTCAGGTGATCAATATTTGTATTTTGAAGTGAGATAATTTAATTCTTTGCTTGCCATCTGCGTGTAAAGAGAGTTTCAGGTAATACAGCTAAACACGGTTCAGAAAAAGATCTCCTATCCAACCTGTAAGTGTATTAGATATCAGTCAGTGGGATTTGTGCTGCCATCCCAGAACAACAGAAGTAAGAGGAACCTCATTCATTGTTCCCATGAAAACAGTTTATGGGTCATTCTGATGAATGAGACGGTGAGTTATAAATAGATTAAATTCACCTTATTTTACTAGCAGACAAGTTTCCTGTAATAGATGCCAGTACTGCACACGTCGCAAGAAATAGTTAATCAATGGAGCGACTTGTGATCCACTTAACCGGTTCAAGAGCAGAGAAAGTACATATTGACCGTCTGACCCCTGCTACTTCATTACATGAAGTATATTTGAAAGTGACACTGCTATGAAACGTTTAATCACCATGGACCATGAAATAAATGCAAATTAAGTGGAAAAGAATATCATGAATGAAAATGCATGTTTTCCAAACATCGAATGAGGCCGTAACAAAGTTCTCCATTTGAGAAAAAGTCTCTGCTATTTATTAAATGATGATATGAGCTGGGGCTGGGCGATATATCGAGATTTTAATATATGTATCGATATATTTTAAAACGTGATATGGTACGAGACAATATCGTTTATATCGATTATTAAAAATTATTATTATTTATTTATTTTTTTTTTGATATAGCTTATTTTGTGACAAATTGACTTGAATGTTTTATTTGTGATTTGCACAAATGTTTTGTTATTTGCACAACTGTCAACCTTAGTGGAAAAGTCTGCCTGTTACTGTCTACATTGTATTAATTGCACAGTGTATTTTAATTTAAATGTTATGCAGGAAAGGGATATTTGTTTTATTTTATTCAAGAAGCATTTTTATTCTATATATGCAGGCAGTTTATTTTTATTTCATTTGTTTTATACATGTTGATATTGTGCAGACCTCTGTTAATAAATGTACCTGTGTGACATTTGGCACGAGGCTTTGTATTAAAACTGACTGTTTTTTTAAGGGTTTGCCTCAGAAAAAAATGAAGCTAACAGAGATGCTATGCTATAATGCTTTGGGGGAAACTCCAATTATGGCACAGAAAAAATATCGATATATATCGAGTATCGCCATTCAGCTAGAAAATATCGAGATATGACTTTTGGTCCATATCGCCCAGCCCTAATATGAGCTACAATAATCTGCAGTGGTATTATTATTATTATTGCAATATCAGTTATTACATGGGCTTCAAAAGTAATGACAAGAAAAGAAATGATTAGATGCTAAATCTCCCTGAGAATCCCTAAGTGAAGTACACAAAGCTAAACCTGCAGAGCATCAACCACCTGTCATCTCTTCAGGGGTCTGTGAATGCTGGATCACAGCACAATGAGGCTGAGACGACATATGGAAAACACATTCCACCAGATGCAGTAAAGACTTTTATTATAATAATTAATTTACAGGTTCCAGCAGAGCCAGGGGGTACAGAGAGGCTGCCAAGCAGGCTCTCCCCTCATCTGGCTTCTACAGTTCTCCAAAAAGGCATTAAGAGACGAGAATCATCCTTCATTGGTGGATACAGTGAAAGTAATTTATTGGCTCATGCGCGATTACTTTGCCTTCGGTTAATACTGAGAGATGGGATAAAGCTTGTGTGTTTGCGTGTCTATAAGCAGAAACTGTGGCATTAAATGTGTCTACCTGATACTGTACCGGATCACTTTAAGAGAGAGTGGTTGCGTGTGTGTTTGCTCACGTATTGTGTGTATATTTCCATTATGAAAGAAAAAGGCATCCTTCTGCACGCGTGGGACAAACACAGTGCTTGTAATAAGTCTGGGCTGAGGTGCTGTGTGCTCTCTTACTGTTCAGCCTTGAAATGAGCTCCAGCCACAGTTCCCCGAGCTCATCTTCAGTCAGCCTCTAATAGTCATCCGCTCTCACCTTGAACTTTTCTCACTCACACCCACTTCTTCAGAGAAATAACACGGCCCTCTCAGCGGGCTAGGGTGCATGTGATGTAGACACAACGTCGTGGGCTTGAATCGCAATCAACATGCTCTGACTCATTCTTTCTTTGAGAGTGAAACAAAGTCCTCTTAACCCATTCAGACCTCGGGCCTCATTTAAAAGAGCCCGAGGCTTTTTTTGGAAAACCTCAAACTGTCCAAAATAATCGTTTAAGACTCAGCCTCTGAAGAAAACTGGAAAGATTAAATAAAAAGCAACACTGGAGGATAAACCATCCGCTTTAATTGTACATAGGGAACTAACTTTGCTCTAATGTTTTTTATCCATCCATCTATCTTTGATTCCCCCTACGTCCTGTTCAGTGCTGTAGCCGGTCCCAGCTTTCATTGGTCAACAAGCACTGTGTTTATCGACCTCTTTGAAATGTTAGCAAGGTGCGTACGTTTTGAAAATGCTGTTGCAGCAACTCTGAATGGATTGATGGAAAGAACCTACCCGCACTATTTTTAATAAAAGCTATGTCTATAAAATGCATCCGACTCTTCCAAACCCACCGTTGATACCGATGATCAGAGGTGTCAAGTAACAAAGTACAAATACTTTGTTACCTTACTTAAGTAGAAATTTTGGTTATCTATACTTCACTGGAGTAATTATTTTTCAGACGACTTTTTACTTTTACTCCTTACATTTTCATGCAATTATCTGTACTTTTTACTCCTTACATTTTAAAAACAGCCTCGTTACTCTATTTCATTTCGGCCTTTAAAAAACTATCCAGTTAAATTGCTCCATCCGGATAGAGTGAATTTGGTTGTGGTTGTTTCAGATGTTCTTGTCCAGTTTTGTTCTTACATCCGTTCCCTCAGATTCCTGCAACTAAACTTGGATGTACATTCCAATAAAGGTTAGGATAAATGATAACATGCCTCTGAAGTTTGACTTTTTGCACCATTACAATACTTATAGGCCACTAGTCATCATATCTCCTGCTCTCTGAAACACATGTTAATGCTCAATAGTACACATATATGCTTCTTTAATATATTTGCATTATACTAAGATGCATTCATTTTCAATGGCTTTTGTCCTTAATGGCTTTTTTCCCCCTTACATTACTTTTACTTTTATACTTTAAGTAGTTTTGAAACCACTACTTTTATACTTTTACTTGAGTAAAAAACTTGAGTTGATACTTCAACTTCTACAGGAATATTTTTAAACTCTAGTATCTATACTTCTACCTGAGTAATGAATGTGAATACTTTTGACACCTCTGCCGATGATATTCATGAAAATGAGACTTGTTGATACCATGTCTGCTACAGTTTTTCGATAAGTCTTACGGAAGCTAATTTAGCTCCTTTTAGTTCCACCACCGAGCCTGACATTTGGTATCACAGCAGGTTGTTCAATTGGAATTTGAGATTTGGCGATAATTAGAGTGCGTATATGCTCAGTCTTTGAGCGGGCGTGTTTCTCTGTTTCCATGTGAGGATGTCTGCATGAATGTTTATCAGGAGGGTTGTATGTATATATATGTATGTATATATGTATATATGTGTTACCATGGCTCCTGGAAGACCTCTGGTCCCTTGGAAGCCCCTCAGGCCGGGAGGTCCCACCTTGCCAGACGGACCCTGAAGACCTGGATCCCCCTACGGAGTAACAGAAATATTCCTGTTATGTTTGACACTACGAGCTAAACACCATGAAGAAAATGACTAAATACACCAGTGAGAACGCAAGAGATTAGGAAGTGCCGTTGACAAAAGCCTGGTAAAAGATTTGAAAAGGATTATATATCATATGTTTATTACTATTTTGTTGTGTTAAATTTGACACTAATATGTTGCCCTGTACTAAGAACATTCATAATTTTGTTCTGCATAACATTTTTAATAAATGTGACATTCTGTTACAACCAGTACTCGAGTTGTAAAAAAAAATCAGGGGGGATGGTGGATTTTATCATATGGGGACAGATAATTTGTGCTGATTACAAATAATATAATATATTACAAATAATAGCAGTGACCAAAACACCTGCAGAAATACTGCAGGAATGACATAGCAGCAGTTAAATGCAGCCTTCTGTAAGCTTTAAATATCCACTGGGCTTACATCAAATACATCAAAACACAACAATAAAAAACAGTTTTCTGAACTTATCAATATGACTCTGTCCTTCACAGGATAAGTAAAATGGATCACTGCAAAAACTCAAAATCTTAACAAGAATATTTGTCTTATTTCTAGTTAAAATGTCTCATTTTAGTAAAATAAATCTCATTTCACTTAAAACAAGACTCATCACTGGAAAAAACAACAATTTTCACCTGTTTCAAGTAGATTTTCACTTGAAATAAGTAGAAAAATCTGCCAGTGGAACAAGATTTTTTTGCTTGTAATAAGAAGATACATCTTGTCCCACTGGCAGATTTTTCTACTTATTTCAAGTGAAAATTTACTTGAAACAGGTGAAAATTGTCAAATAAGTTATTTTTCTGGTGATGACTCTAAATGTTGAAATAGCAGTAAAACCAAATTAATTGATGAAATGACATAAGGGATGGAAAGGGGGGATGGCAGTTTTACAGGGGGGGATGATTTTGACCGTTTTTATTTCAGGGGGGATGCCATCCCCCCTCATCCCCCCTCAACTCCAGTACTGGTTACAACAGAGATAGAAAACGAAAAGTTAAAAACCAGTTTCATAAAAAAAAAAAAAAAATGAAAGTGTTATGAAAGTTTGTATTTCTATGTAAATTTTATGAAACACATCAGTCTAATTTACATTGATATGGAGAAGAACACAATTGCCTACAAGGCAGAGATGGCAAGGACAAACTAGTATTGTAATCCTCAAAGACAGTGTACAAAAACAGAGCAGTATAAGCGTCAATACCAACAGCTACATATATTACACTAATGGCCGGTGGACTTTGGTGGAAAAAACACCAGAAATGTATTTGTCCTTCACCTTTCCGCCCTCTTTTCCAGCAGCTCCAGGCAGACCTTGCTCTCCAGGTGGACCAGGGGAGCCCGGGTGTCCTCGCTCTCCACTTGGTCCTGTTTCTCCAGTTGGTCCCTTTCAAAGACAAGACTTTATGATTAATGTGGTTTCAAATGTAATTTAAATATATTTTCCACTTTGACCTGCACCTCATTGGTAATGCCTGTTCTAGAATAATAAATAGTTAATTAATGTTTTGCTAAGGCTGTTTCTCATATTTGAATTTTCTTAAAAAAAGACAAATAAAATATTCACCTAATGAGCTAGACTTCTTTTTCTATCTTTACTTTTACTTTTACAAACAAGTTGGCCAATCCGAAGGCTTCCAGAAATGTCAAGCTACATTTTTAAATGTTAAAATTATTTGATGCATTTTAATTACAGTATAATGCAAATATGTATTTCTGTTATATACTGTAGTGAAGTTTACTGCAAACATACCTGAGGTCCAACCACCCCACCTGGTCCTGGGGGTCCAGTCTTTCCTTGGAAACCCTGAACAGGAAGACAATTCAAAGTTACAGGTTTGTGTCAAGTTAATAAAATAGAATAGAATAGAAGACTTTATTGATCTCCCAGAGGAGAAATTCAGTCGTGCAGCAGCCAAAACACACATACGCTTTATACAAAAAATGTAAAATAGAAATAACCAATAAATAGTTAAATAATAAAAAAGAGCAATATAAAAAGTAGAAAAAGAGTATGTACAAGAGAGAAAAAAAATAGTAAACACCAAAAAACCGGATAATATTTACAAAATGTTTACATATATTTTCAAAAATATGAACAAAAAACCGACAAAAACACAACAAAAAACGGGAAAACACACAGAGCTGCTGCTACAAGCTGCCAGTCGCGCAGCGCCATCTTGGAAAAAAAGAAAGTATATGTAGAAAGTTCGACCATGAAGACAACCAACGTGTGGCAAGTTATATGAAATCCTGAGAAATGGGGCAATGTGTTCATTAAAAAAACAAAAAAAATGCTTTAAAAAGTCTGAATCTTAAGACTTTACAATTATTCTTTTTTGTATTCCATTCCATCTGTTTGATTGAGAGTGCCGGTGTACTTTCATCTCTCAGGTACTGCACATTCAGGCTGGTTCTCCTCAGTAAAATGCAGTTTTATCTCGGTGATAAACAGCCACAAGATGCTCAAGAGACACCTAAACCGTGAGGTTCACAGTCATAATGGCCCCACGATGTAATTCACATGTAAAACGAGCCACTCACCGTCTCCCCCCTCTGTCCAGGATGACCGGGCAGTCCATCTTTCCCTGGCGGGCCCTGAGGGTGAACAGGTGGGCACTCATTAGAAATAGAGTCACCAGGTGTGCATTAATAATTGAAAATGTTCTGAAAAGAGAGGGAACATGGCTGTGTGGATGGCACAAGTTCAGAAATAGTTAGAAAGCAGCTACTAACATTAGGTCCTTTGGGTCCAGGCAAACCGTTTGGTCCCTGTGGTCCTTGGGGTCCCTACAACAACCAAAGAACAGAGAGAAAAGAGGATGAGCAGGATGATGTGGTGCATGTAATTGGAGTTTAAATTTTAGTGGGCACATCACTACTTATTTTAGTATAAGTGTTTAGGATTTTCAATAAAAAACTGGACATCTTAAATGAAAATCAAATAAATAAATGCTTAAATGCTGACTGGAGCTTAATTAGCCGGTGGGATCAGCCGCTAAAGTACTTCTGATTTTAATGGAACAGAAGATTGAAATTAATTTTTAGGCGAATTCAAGCACAGCGTTTCCTGGTGTGCTGTTGCTGGCGTGGATTCTGATGCTAAAGCAAAGGGTACAGATGAAACAAAAGCTGAAAACACTAACCCGCTCTCCTGGGGGGCCGGGAGGTCCGTCATTGCCCGAGGTGCCCTGGTGAGAAAGAAAAGTATCAGAGAAATGTTTGTTGGAAATGTGAGACTGGGATGTGAATAAAATTTACGCCAAAGCACAGATACACAGGTTACACAGCAAGTCATGTGCATGTTTACATTTCTGCATGAATAATGGACATTATGAGGATTGAGACTTAGAATTGGACATGTTCGTCCAAATGTTCAACTTTAAGCCCAGATTTTGATAATATGATAATAATTTCATTTCATTTTCATTCCGATCATGGATCATGGTTAAATGACAACACAATCAAAAGCATATTCCATAACCAGAAAGGAGCAGGAAGAAGAAAATCTTATTCTACCTGCCCCTCCCTCAAAACAAAATTGAACGATAATAACAGATGGTCTGCACAATTACTTAGTTAATATCACAAGAAAAGAAAAACAAGAAAATAAAAGATAGATTGTCTGTCTCCATACGCATATATTATAAATTTTGACTATTTCATCCATACATTGCTATTTTTTTCTCTTTAAATGTATTTTTAAACTGAAATATGTTTATACAGCCCTTTAAATCATAATTTAGTGAATTCCATAACTTAATTCCAACAATTGAAACGCTCATCTGTTTTAGTTGTTAGTTGTTCGGGCAAATAAATGTTTAAAATTAAATTTTCTACGACTATCTTCATTATTTGAACTGAAAGTAAACATGTATTGTAAGTTTTCTGGTAATAATTTACATTTATATGCGTATTTATATTTATAATGAACCTTGCAAAAGCATTATTAATGCTTCCACAGTTGAAATTTTAACAAGGCCTCAGCTCTCACCTTTGCACCAGGCTTTCCGGTTGGTCCTCGAGCTCCTCGTCCGCCCCGTGGACCCTATATTCATTGTAAACAAACATTGAAATGAAACGCACCAATGACAGAAGAAATACAAGTCTTATCTGTGTACTTTTTCTACCCATGTCACATTCAAAATGTCCCACCCGCTGCATTTGTCGCTCAAAAAGACAAAACAAAACAAAAAAGATCTGAATTGAGAAAACAAACCCTAACACAGGCAGAGAAAAGGGTGATATTTTCATTTCAGCAGCATAAATTATTTATGGGGAATGCGTGGGCTCAGTTAGCAAACAGATGAGGTGCTCACCGTCGGGCCACGCTGCCCTCGAGGGCCCGCTTTGCCTGCAATTCCCTGGAAGAGAGAGACAAAAACTTTGATTTAGGACAAAATCGTATCATCATTCAGCCCTGGACTGACTGTCTGGGATGAAACAGAATCACCTGAACGTCTTTAGAAAAAAAAAACCCAAAATAACTATATATTATATATACATATATAAATAAATAATCAAAATGCTGTGGTAAGTGGTTACCCACAGGCACTTGACAGTTGGAACTAGCTGTCATTTCAAGCATTGGGGGACCAGGCGTACCTGACTCTCAGAGTCTGAGCACAGATGAGCTTGTCTTGTCAATAACAAGCCCCATCATTCAACAGCCCTCAACCATCCCTTCATCTTTCTCTCCAGATGAATGCAGCCGGCTACCTCAAAACCAAAATGTTTATAGAAAACCTTTTTATGACAAGGTCAGAGTCATAATGAAATAAGGTTTTCAAAGTTTAGTGGCGAGAAATATCCCGACTTCAACCCTATTCAACATCAGTGGACTGAAAGGAAACCGTAGACTTTATCCGGTGAGCTCATTGAAGTTACTTTTGTTAAAGTTATTCTTAAAATGTTCAAGAGGAGAGGAGAATGTTGCTGTAGCAGCTAAGTGAAGCGCTCCATTTGTATTTGAAGGTCAGGATATCCATGTTCCTACTGTAGATGGACGGTTCAACTACAACACTCTTAAATTCAAATTTTTAAATTGGAAATTTGGCGAAAATGTGCGAAATTGTGTCAGAAGTCTGGGAACTATGTTACGTCCAGAGGTGTCAAAAGTATTCACATTCATTACTCAGGTAGAAGTATAGATACTAGAGTTTTAAAATACTCCTGTAGAAGTTGAAGTATCAACTCAAGTTTTTTACTCAAGTAAAAGTATAAAAGTACTGGTTTCAAAACTACTTAAAGTATAAAAGTAAAAGTAATGTAAGGGGGGAAAAAGCCATTAAGGACAAAAGCCATTGAAAATGAATGCATCTTAGTATAATGCAAATATATTAAAGAAGCATATATGTGTACTATTGAGCATTAACATGTGTTTCAGAGAGCAGAAGATATGATGACTAGTTGCCTATAAGTATTGTAATGGTGCAAAAAGTCAAACTTCAGAGGCATGTTATCATTTATCCTAACCTTTATTGGAATGTACATCCAAGTTTAGTTGCAGGAATCTGAGGGAACGGATGTAAGAACAAAACTGGACAAGAACATCTGAAACAACCACAACCAAATTCACTCTATCCGGATGGAGCAATTTAACTGGATAGTTTTTTTTTAAAGGCCGAAATGAAATAGAGTAACAAGGCTTTTTTTTAAATGTAAGGAGTAAAAAGTACAGATAATTGTGTGAAAATGTAAGGAGTAAAAGTAAAAAGTTGTCTAAAAAATAATTACTCCAGTGAAGTATAGATAACCAAAATTTCTACTTAAGTAAAGTAACGAAGTATTTGTACTTTGTTACTTGACACCTCTGGTTACGTCTAAGTCGACCACAATCCAGTAAAAACATGGACGCTCGTGGACACCTCCAGACGTCAGGCTAGGCTTTGCTGCTCGTCGCTATTGTTAGTTCGGAATCCAACATGACTGCTATTAACTTCATAAATGTGACCATTCAGCCAATTTCACAATTAAGAACACTTCTTTCTTATTTTTTCACATTAAGTCAGACATATACCTGATACTAATCACTGTTTATCGGTGGATGTGTTGCTAAACTTTATTTCTTTTTCTGCTATTACGTGCTTATTATCACACACATTATGGCTTAATACTAATAACAATGGCTAGTAGTTCCACTGATACAATGGTTGAAAAAGTGTTTTATTTTCTTTCAACTTTGCAACTGGAATAAACTCAACTCAGGGGTGAAGTCACTCCAAGTTCTGACCTGAGACCTTCAAAGTAAAGGGAAAGTTCCTACATGATTGTTGGGTGTACTGTTTGTCCATATACTTTTCTAGTGTTTTAAATCAAAAATAGGGTTTGAAAAATCCCTGAAAATAATAGCAATTGGAATTATGTTTATTGTCTGTCAGTAATTTTGCACACAAAAAATTGTATAAATTGATACATGACAGTAGGGCTGTGCGATTAATCGATTTGAAATCTAAATCGGAGTTATTAATCACAATCGATGTTAAAAAAAGGAAAATCGGAAAAGATTTGGCTGCATTACAGACAGAGCTCGTCTAGTCATGTTTGTTTGGTCAAGTAAATTGTAAATGTTGTCACTTTACTAAACTGAAGGAAGATTTACAGTATCTTTCAATTGCACTTCATTCCCAATAGGGAAATTTGTTTGCTATTTTTCTTTAAAAATAAAGATAAAATGTTTGAAACAATTTATTCCATTGTCTTCTGTAGTTTTACCAAAAAAATCGAAATCGAAAATCGGGTTTTCAGAGAAAAAAATCTGGATTTTATTTTTGTCCAAAATCGCCCAGCCCTGCATGACAGTATGCTTTTCAACTCAAACAGATCCAAACCTGCCTTGTCAATGTAAAAGATCATGTCTTAGACCCCTAATGTGAACTGAAAATCCAGTAACCTTCAGTGTATTTGGTTTAGTTTGTCAGGATGTTGCTCACCCTTGCTCCTTTTTCGCCGTTTGCTCCAGGGAATCCATTGAAGCCGGTGGAGCCCTGCAAGGCAGAATCGGGAAGGGGATGACATTAAAACGGTGGAAGGTTTAGCATAAGAGATGACAACAGATTATGTACTGTATCACTGAGGCTGAAGAGAGAAGTGGTAGAATTCTTTTTGCACAGTCTACAACAAGTCTGTGCAACAGCAACTTAAAGCCCTTCCATATAAAAAACTGCCATAAAGCCACAGTTCAAAAACTGTGGCTCCACACAGAAAAATTAACACCTTCAAAAGAAAAGCCTCTCATCCCTTAGAGACGTATTGAACGAAAAAAAAAAAGGTGTTAGCACAGTATGCGCTTAAAACAGGGAGATAAAAGAAGCAACAGAACAAATACAGACGAAAGACGGGGAAGCATGGGACCCCCTTCGATACCCATTGGCAAGTTATGTACTGGGCTTTTGCAGACTGCGCTTTCTGATAGTGGAGATTGAGCCGGGCAGACAAATACTGGGAGGGCAAATCACTGTTGGATGAATAACTAAAGTACAAAGTGACTTCCCAATACAGCTTCACTAGAGATGGGCGGTATGGACTAAAAAAATTATCGTGATAATTTCTGGCATTTATCCCGAAAACGATAAAAATGACGATAAAAAAAATACCAATTCAACTCCACTTTTGTAACTATAAATCTATCACCACATTCAGTCTTTGGAGCCAAAACACTGCTCTAAAAGATACTAAATGCTACTAAACTACACCAATGGGAATTTATTTATCTTTCTTTCTTTCTTTCTTTCTTTCTTTCTTCCATCCTTCCTCCTTCCTTTTTTCTTTCTTTCTTTCTTTCTTTCTTTCTTTCATCCTTCCTTTTTTTCTTTCCTTCTTCCATCCTTCCTCCTTCCTTTTTTTCTTTCCTTTCTTTCTTTCTTTCTTTCATTCTTTCTTCCATCCTTCCTCCTTCCTTTTTTCTTTCTTTCTTTCTTTCTTTCTTTCTTTCATCCTTCCTTTTTTTCTTTCCTTCTTCCATCCTTCCTCCTTCCTTTCTTTCTTTCTTTCTTTCTTTCTTTCTTTCTTTCTTTCTTTCTTTCTTTCTTTCTTTCTTTCTTTCTTTCTTTCTTTCTTTCTTTCTTTCTTTCTTTCTTTCTTTCTTTCTTTCTTTCTTCCATCCTTCCTTTCTTTCTTTCTTTCTTTCTTTCTTTCTTTCTTTCTTTCTTTCTTTCTTTCTTTCTTTCTTTCTTTCTTTCATCCTTCCTTTTTTTCTTTCCTTTCTTTCTTTCTTTCTTTCTTTTCTTTCTTTCTTTTCTTTCTTTCTTCCTCCTTCCCTTTTTCCTTCCTTCCTTCCTTCCTTCCTTCCTTCCTTCCTTCCTTCCTTCCTTCCTTCCTTCCTTCTTCCTTCCTACCTTCCTTCCTTCTTTCCTCCTGATCTCCCCTTCCTTCTCCCCTTCCTCTTTTCTTCCTTCCTTCCTTCCTTCCTTCCTTCCTTCCTTCCTTCCTCCCTCCCTCCCTCCCTCCCTCCCTCCCTCCCTCCCTCCCTCCCTCCCTCCCTCCCTCCCTCCCTCCCTTCCTTCCTTCCTTCCTTCCTTCCTTCCTTCCTTCCTTCCTTCCTTCCTTCCTTCCTTCCTTCCTTCCTTCCTTCCTTCCTTCCTTCCTTCCTTCCTTCCTTCCTTCCTTCTTTTTTTCCCTTCCTTCCTTCTTTCCTCCTGCTCTCTCTCTCCTTCCTTCTTCACTTCCTCTTTTCTTCCTTCCTTCCTTCCTTCCTTCCTTCCTTCCTTCCTTCCTTCCTTCCTTCCTTCCTTCCTTCCTTCCTTCCTTCCTTCCTTCCTTCCTTCCTTCCTTCCTTCCTTCCTTCCTTCCTTCCTTCCTTCCTTCCTTCCTTCCTTCCTTCCTTCCTTCCATCCATCACGTACGTTGTGCGTGGATTTAACGCAGAACCATAAATCAGCTTTACACAAAAACGTCATCAACGGGAATTTATCGTTTTTACCGCGAGATGACAAATTCTTACCGTGGGGAATTTTTTTGACGGTTTATCGTGAACGGTAAAATATCACCCATTCCTAGGCTTCACTTCATGAAGAATAAGGTACCTCAAACAATCCGAACTAAAGGTGTCCCTGCCTCGGCTGTGACTCCAGATCAGGTGCATATCTCATTTTGACTTTAAAACCTTCTCCGGTGCAGCGGACATCTATAGTGGTCATTACTGCCCGTGTGCATATGCATATTAAGCACAACACTGTGCAGCAGCGGGCAAAGACACAACAAAGCAGTGTGGACAGAATTGCAAGAGGTAAACAAGCCAAGACTGTGGAGACAGCAGGAAGGGGGACATTTATGCTGCTTAATTTGTTTTTCACAGAGGTGCCGTTATAGTAAAATGAAGGGAGCGCTGGTACTGAACAAGCATGACTTGCGCCGCGGCGATAAGATAGTCTGCTGAAGGTTTCGCAAATGGCATCCAGAATTAACGATGTGGGAAAGCTGTTAACAGAGAGTGATGGGGTGCAGCGGCCAAAAACACAGTCAGTAGAGGGATTCATGCACAGCCTGATTGAGGGGGATAAAAGCTGATCCCGGCCAAGACTTTGACCCTGAAGCTACTCATAAGGACGATGTGACATTTTCTAACACTGATGTTACTTTGTAATGGAAACATTTTTTGGGTTCCTATTTCAGACAACAAACAGCGGCGCTCTTTTCCATTAATGAAAAGTTAGTTTTTAAATGAGCTGGCCTATGAAAACATCTAAGTTACCACAAACAGTTATACTTTCTTTGAAGTCAGAGCGGCTGTCATAAATGTCAAATTCTGGAAATTGCCTCGCTTTATTGCTTTTAGAAAGAAAACTCTTCAAATGGTGGCAAAAAAAAGGGAAAATGCAGAAGGCCGCTCTTTATGACGCACTAAAGTCAGGACGTCTTTTACTGTCTCTCCCAAAATCCGTTATCTTAAACGTCCAGAGTCTGAAAGGAAACGATCTTCTAGACTCCGGTGGAAACCTTTGTTTAAAAGCTTCTGTTTATACTTCATGGACATAAACTTAACAGTGATGATGTCCTGGCTGCATAACTTTTGCTGAATAATTAGATGAAAACTTATTTTGATAAAATTAAAAAAAAAATAAATAAATAAAATAAATAAGGACACAAAACTTAACATAACAAACACCCCAAAACACACACACTGCAAAATACGTAATTATAAACAGGTCCCAAAGTAAGTACTGATTACCAATCAAACTCTGATTGAAGACAATAATAATAGGAAAAATAACGTAATAAACTAAAATACAGGACACGCAAAACAGCAGCAACAAAAAAATTAAAAAATAAAAATAAATTAAAAAAACAAAATAAGATAAATAAATAAAAATTAAAATAAACTGACATAAGAGGAACCCTAAAAAAATGAGACATGGTTAGCAATATCATACTTCCCTGTAATTAAGTTAAATCAGATTAAATTAATCTTCCAAGGATGCCAAAGAATTAACAAAAGAAAGAATAGGTTCCCAAATATAAGAAAACTTATCAGAATTTTATTTATTTATTTATTTATTTTTTTGTGTGTGTGTATGGTAAAATATAAAACGGGGTATTCTGTCGAACCCTTTAAAAGAAATGTTTATTGTGTAATATAATTTACATGGATTACCCAATAAAGAAACATGTTTAAAAAAAGAAAACTTATTTTGAAAGTGAAAGTAACTGAAAGAAACTAGGAAATTACAGGAGTTAATAGATTAAAAATATAGCCGTCCACGTAAAGATTTGATGGGAACACTCTGCTCATGCTGACTGACAAGCAGAGACGGAGACGGGTCTATCTGGACGTTGTGAGAGTAGGTCATATCAGTGTCAAGGTGTCAGTGCTGACGACGGCGGAGAGGAACGAGCTGCACCAGCACATACTGATGGAGCTGTGGCAGAACGGTCAGCACTACGGCACAAAGAGTGCCAGACTCTTAGATAATGGTTGGAGTTTAAGGAGGAAGGACGGATGATGACTGTAGCAGGTAACTATGCCAGTCACGCTTCCAAGGAAACCCAACTGTCTGCTTGGGTTTACGCTTTGTGTCCAAGGCTGAGTCAGCAGGTTTCAGAAAGGCATGCGAGAGCAAGTTTAGAAAAGACTGTGTGGTTGGCAGACGCATGCACACACATGAATCCAAATCTCAGAGTCCATCAGGAATAGTGGAGCTTCTCATCCTATCCTGAAGTGAGAGTCTAGCCCAGGGGTCGGCAACCCAAAATGTTGAAAGAGCCGTATTAGACCGAAAACACAAAAAACACATATGTCTGGAGCCGCAAAAAATGAAAAGTCTTGTATAAACCTTAGAATGAAGGCTTCATGTATCTATATTAGTTATAATTGGGGGGAGATTTTGTTTTCATTATGCACTTTGAGAAAAAAGTCGAAATGTCAAGAAAAAAGTCAAAATGTTGAGAAAAAAGTCGAAATGTCGAGAGAAAAGCAATAATTTCAAGACAAAAGTTGAAATGTTGAGAAAAAAGCCAACATTTCGAGAAAAAGGAATTGTCGAAATGTCAAGATTAAAAAGGAAAGGAAAAAGGAAGAAAAAAAGGAAAAAAGAGAAAAGATTAAAAAGGGAAAAAAATAAGAAAAAAAAGGGAAAAAAAGAGAAAAAAGGAAAAAAAAGAAAAAGAGAAGAAAAAAGAGAGAAAAAGTGAAAATAGGAAAAAAAAGAAGAAAAAGAAAAAAAAGGAAAAAAAAAGGTCAAACATTTTTGAAAAAGCTCCAGGAGCCACTAGGGCGGCGCTAAAGAGTCGCATGCGGCTCTAGAAAAGCCAAAAATTTCGAGAAAAAAGTCAAAATTTCGAGAAAAAAGTTGATATTTCGAGAAAAAAGTCGAAATGTCAAGATTAAAAAGGAACGGAAAAAGGAAGAAAAAAAAGGAAAAAAAGAGAAGAGAAAAAAGGGAAAAAAGAAGAAAAAAAAGGGGAAAAAAGAGAAAAAAGGAAAAAAAGAAAAAGAGAAGAAAAAAGAGAGAAAAAGTGAAAATAGGAAAAAAAAGAAGAAAAAGAAAAAAAAGGAAAAAAAAAGGTCAAACATTTTTGAAAAAGCTCCAGGAGCCACTAGGGCGGCGCTAAAGAGCCACATGCGGCTCCAGAGCCGCGGGTTGCCGACCCTTGGTGTAGCCAGTCTACTGAGGATTTTCAGCTGCTTGTATCAACAATCTCCTACTTTCAGTCACTACCCACAGTTTTGTAGATGAACCAGTAAACAGAGTCTTGCTTTCTGGCTCAAGTCTCTCTTTACCAGAACAGAGTCCACATTACTGCACATGCCACACCGCTTGTGGCAACCCTTCGCCCCAAACCTGAAGAGAGCTTTACCCTCTTTTTTACAACTATTGTCTCGTATCATTATTATATGTCCAATTATTCAAATCATTGTAAAAATTCCTGAAAATTTGAAGGGATTTCTGGCAGAAATAGTTCAGGAACCACCTTCCTGGGTTGTATCTCCCTTTGCCAAGGCACTGCACACCTACAGCTGGCTCTGATCTCTAACACCACACTGGATAAACTGGAAAAATTCCTCCGCTTTGATCAGGAGACTTATTTTCTTCACACACCTTGGGGCCTTGTCTTCCAGGGTACCCAGGCAATCCAGGGACTCCAAGTTTTCCCTGATAGATACAGAGAAAAAAGAAAAGACAGACATTTAATTCTCATTTGCCACCAGAGACACTTAGAACCTGCATATAAAGTTCACAGAAGCATAGCAAAAAGCTATAAACGTATAATCATAAAGTTTTACTCTGGTGTGGGAGAGGTTTTTAGTACCATGTTAATGAAACTGATGTCATCTGTGCTGTGTTTTGGTTCGTCCAAGTTTCACAGGGTGTACAGTTATTAAGAGTAAAACGGGATTTGATGCCACTGTTACTAATTTGAGTATCTGACTCTGTTCTGCAAAATTGAATAAGCTGCTGAACTAACTAAGATAGAATAAAAAAAGGAGGAGTTGTTGATGGTGGTATGTACGACGGAGCATTAGGGCCAAACTAAGACAAAAAAATTTTTTGGAAATTACGAGAATAAAGTCATAATATAATGAGAATAAAGTCGTAAAATTACGAGAATAAAGTCGTAATGTTGTGAGAATAAAGTAATAGAATAAAGTCGTAATATTATGAGAATAAAGTCGTACAATTACGAGAATAAAGTCGTAACATTACGAGAATAAAGTCGTAATGGTGTGAGAATAAAGTAATAGAATAAAGTCGTAATATTATGAGAATAAAGTCGTAAAATTACGAGAATAAAGTCGTAACATTACGAGAATAAAGTCGTAATGGTGTGAGAATAAAGTAATAGAATAAAGTCGTAATATTATGAGAATAAAGTCGTAATATTACGAGAATAAAGTCGTAAAATTCCGAGAATAAAGTCGTAAAATTCCGAGAATAAAGTTGTGACATTACGAGAATAAAGTCGTAATGAATAAAGTGGTAATTTATGAGAATAAAGTCATAATATTATGAAAATAAAGTGGTAATTTATGAGAACTCTAACAGGAAGAGCAGTTTTCTCCCTGTGTTAAAATGAAGAATATTGAGCATCTTGTGAAGTTATATTTATATATTTATAATATATTACAACTTTATTCTCGTAATATTACGACTTTATTCTCATAATATTACGACTTTATTCTATTACTTTATTCTCACACCATTACGACTTTATTCTCGTAATGTTACGACTTTATTCTCATAATTTTACGACTTTATTCTCATAATTTTACGACTTTATTCTCATTACATTATGACTTTATTCTCGTAATTTCCTTTTTTTGTTTTTTTGTTTGGCCCTAATACTCCGTCGTAGGTATGAGATAATTCTTCTTCAAATGGAAATAACAATTTTTGCTGAAATGACTGAGATGACCAGCAGCCAGAACTTTCTTTATTAGAACTTCTATTTCATTACTACAACAATTTCTTCAGATCTCAGACCTTCACTGAAGGAATGTGATGTATATCAAAGAAAACAGTTTCTGCAGAGTCAACAAACTGCTAATTAAATTTATAGACATCCCTTTTATCCTCATCTTTAAAATCCATCCCACCGTTATCTATAGCGGATTATTTCTATTTAGCGTCACGAGGATGTGCTGGAGTCTATCTGGGCTCTCTGGGTAAAGAGCAGGAGTACTTAAAGGGCAGGTTGCCATTTCATCTTCATCTTTAAAATGGAATAGCAGATGTCTTGTTACAACCTTTAACATTAAGTTGACACAGCACTGTGAGGCAACATAATCTACATAAAGATCAAAGAAATACTAGCCACGCAGACCAATTAAACTGGGGGTGTTGTAGGAATGAAAAATGGATGAGAAAATCTACAGTTGAAGACGAGCAGATGAGTTTAATACTTAGTAAAGGACTGATGTATTTCCAAATTCATTTTTGTATATTTTCAAAAAATGTAAGGTGAGATATTCAGTAAAAGGCAACTCATCTAAATTTGTTCGTAAATGGCAATCTTTCGTAGATTATTTTAACTCATTGAAGACTCTACCCACCGACTGATCCCTCCCCCTTACCTTAATTTTCTTTTCATTTCTTTCATTTATTTATTTGTTTTGATTATTGTTATTTATGCTGCATTTTGTGCTTTTTTTTATCATTTCCATTTAATGGGATATTAGTGATGGGCTTTTGCATTTATTACTGCATTTGTTTTTGTATGCCGCATTTGCTCATCCATTACTCTCCTCCATTGTTCATTTGTTGCTCATCTGTTTATTTTTTATTTAACTCTACAGAGACTCTGTTCTTAGTTCTGTGTGTTTATATATAAAAAAAAGGGACAATGTATAATGCATAATTCGTATTTTTGATTATTTGTGTCCATGTTGACATTGTATGTTGTTTTTTTTCTAAAAAGATCAATAAAAAAAAAAAATATATATATATATATATAATTGACTTACCTTCTCGCCTGCTAAACCCATGGAACCAGACTCTCCAGAGGGGCCTGATTTGCCCTTAGGACCTTCAGGGCCATCTTCTCCTCTGGGTCCTTGTGAACCACCCTCGCCCTGAAAAACACACAAACAAAAGGTAAATGTGATTTCTCTGCAGCAGCAAACTTTACTGTTATATTTAGATATGATAAACTACCTTGTCACCCTTGATGCCCATGTCTCCTTTGAAGCCAGGGAATCCATCTTCTCCCTGGAAGTGAAAGTATTATATATATTTTATACTACAGTAAGCAATCGAGAGACATTTTACAAGTTTTTAAAACATATTTTAAATGTCAATTGTGTTAAACCACAAAATAACATATTACTTATGTGAAGTAACTGTTGCGAGACCTTTAAACGGTAATAATAATCCATAGTGTGTCACTGAAACACAGTTACACACACAATAGAATGAGATTCATGAAAAGGATCGTTACTGACACCTAGTGGCCATTTAAATTAAGCTTTGCCTCTTGGTCTTTGCTTGTCTCTGTTACTCTGCTGACACCTGGTGGTAGAAACTGAGAATGCAGGTATCTATTCTCCCCCTATTATTGTTTGAGTGATACCCGTTTTGTCTAGATATTCTCTAACAAGACCAATTTTTATAATATTTCATTTTTAAACCCACTAAGTCAGATAGTAGTGTTATTAGTTTTCAATGCCTAATAATATGTTACATGGAACTGTAAAGTGGTGGTAATTTAAACAAAGAAGCCAACCTTGTTATTTCATCTCCAAGGAGCCTCAATTTTGTGATAATATAGAGCAAGATTTACACTGATTTAGCTACAGACTATTCAATTCAGTCCAAACGAGCAAAGACAATTAGCTTAATCTCGAGCCCCCCCAAAACAATCTCATTCCAGTTAAATGATCCACACTCCATTAGAGCTCAGTGGCATGAGGACTTAAATGCCAGCCCGATGGGCTTTTAAGAGTTTTTCCATTTGAAAAATTCAAAGAAAGTCTCATGTGAGAAGAGCGTGTAACTCTGATGAAACCATTTCTGCAGGACTGACATCTGTCACCCATGTTGTGGATAAGCAGGAGCCTCTGAGAGTGTTTACCTTTTCTCCTCTGTCGCCTTTAAGGCCTCTAATTCCCTCAGCACCCTGGAAAGTGTGGAAAATACAGTCAGAAAGAAAAGCAAGGAAAATCATTGTGGAAGAACTTTACTGTAGGACTTTTCTTGTACTTACTTTGACGCCACGAGGTCCGGGATAGCCAATGGATCCCATGGGACCAGGAAAACCCTAAAAAATCAAAAGGAAAAAAGAGACGTAAAAGTTGTGTCAGAGTACAGATTCATTTCTGCTTTTTTAGACAGATTCTGATCATTTTTCCGCTTGCACTAAAGGTTTTGTTAGAATCAGTTAGGCTCACCTTAGGCTCATGCAGGGGTGGGTAGAGGAGCCAAAAATTGTACTCAAGTAAAAGTACTATTACTTCAGAATAATATGACTCAAGTAGAAGTAAAAAGTAGTCATCCAAATAATTACTTGAGTAAAAGTAAAAAAGTACTTGGTGAAAAAACTACTCAAGTACTGAGTAACTGTTGAGTAACGTCTGATTTATTTTTTTAACACAACCATTCAAACAGACAAAAGTACAAAATAATCATCTTCAGGCAAATTAAATCAATAAAATAATAAAATAAATTAAAATTAATAAAAAAATAAAAATGGCGTAGTAGTTTTAGTACTTTAAGATTATTAAAGTACTTTAATAAATAATAAAATAAATAAAATACTAAGAGAATAAAAAAATAAATTAAGCACTAGTAGCACAAAATGTCAAGCCTTTGTACTTTTCTTTTTTAACCAGGCAGAACTAGAACAAACATGAACTCATAGAAACTCTGTGTGTGTTTGAGTCTGTGTAAATGTGACAAAACATGCAAAAACAAACATTTTTCCCAAAGAATCACTCAGTGATGTCATGAGATTGACGCGTACGCGGATAAAAGGGATAAAAGAAAAGTAACAGCTCAATGTAGCCTAATGTAGCGGAGTAAGAGGAACAGTTTTTTCTTCACAAATCTACTTAAGTAAAAGTAAAAAGTATAGTGATTCAAAACTACTTCTAAAAGTACAACATTTCCCAAAACTTACTCAAGTAAATGTAATGGAGTAAATGTAACTCGTTACTACCCACCTCTGGGCTCATGGCTTCTAAACACGAGAACACCTGAACTGTGCTGAAATACCAACAACCCACAATTTGCTTTACACTCATACAATGTTTCTAACACAGAACAAAATCATGACAAACACGTTTAGTTCAGAGCAGTACATTTCCACTCATTTTCCTGATAGTGTATACATTTTGCTCTCATTTTAAACCTCGGTAAGCCGCATGGTTTACCCTGAGCTCTGTCACTTTTGATGAATCTGTAATTAGATACATCCCAGTAAAAGCCACATAAATAGAAGAATCACTCTCAACTTACAGATGTTCCTTTGTCGCCTGCAGGGCCCTCTTTGCCTGGGTGACCCTAAAAAAAAAAAAAAACACAGAAAAAGAAAAACTTTAACAGCTGATCATGTTATCGTTTGAATTTTGCTTGAAGGACAGAAATATGGAAAAGATATCAAGACATGCAGCTTACAGGAGGTCCGTCGGCACCTGCGAGTCCAGCCAGACCTTGTTTTCCATTAGGTCCCTACAGAAAGACAGACATAGAGAAATGGAGATGGATAGTCAGACATGTGGACGTATAGTTACAGTTCCGTTTAAAAGATGACCATATTTCTTCAAAAACCACAAACAAAATGTTTTTCTTTTGGCCGAGCTAAGCGCTCGTGCTCATGAAGTGTGTGTTTTCACATGTGTTTTTACCTTCAGAGAAACCAGCAAAGGCCTATAGCTCAGCCACAAATCTGCAGAATCACTTATGAGCTCTTGACTGAAACATGCACTTATCAGGGCAACAGATTTGTGGAGGAGGTCTGTAGGGGTGTCTGGGTTCCCTTTTTACTTACTTTTTCACCAGGCCCCCCGATTGGACCTTGAGGACCAACAAGACCCTGAAAGACAATGGAGACAGATCTGTTATGCACAGCACTCGAGTTGTAAAAAAAAAATCAGCGGGGATGGTGGATTTTATCATATGGGGACAGATAATTTGTGCTGATTAAAGTAAAAAAGTAAAAAAAGAGTAAAAAAAATCTTATTACACTTAAAACAAGACTGGAAAAAACAACAATTTTCACCTGTTTCAAGTAGATTTTTACTTGAAATAAGTAGAAAAATCTGCCAGTGGAACAAGATTTTTTTGCTTGTAATAAGAAGATAAATCTTGTCCCACTGGCAAATTTTTCTACTTATTTCAAGTCAAAATTTACTTGAAACAAGTGAAAATTGTCAAAAAGGTTATTTTTCTGGTGATGACTCTAAATGTTGAAATAGCAGTAAAACCACATTCATTGATGAAATGACATAATGAATGGAAATGGGGGGGGTGGCAGTTTTACAGGGGGGATGATTTTTACCGTTTTTATTTCAGGGGGGGATGCCATCCCCCCTCATCCCCCCCTCAACTCCAGTACTGGTTATGCAAGGCAGAACTGTTGCACTTGAGTTCATGTGGAAAACCTATCTTTTATGTTTTTATCTTTCTTCTCTTCTACTAGATTAATTAAAATCTATTTCTCTAGCTGTGAATGGGGAGCTTTTGTTTTTCTTCTACAGTCATTTTAAAGCTGCAGCTTTAAAAGACTTCCTGACAAACCCATGACAAATATAAAAGTTAATAAGAGTCAAACTAGGTGAGCTGTGTTATTTTCCAGTGGGGCTTAACTGGCAAACAGTAAAATGGCAGTGGCCAGGTGTAACTACTCCGAATGAGCTGTTATTTCAACCTGTACGCCATCGGGACGGGCCTCTGTTAATACTTTCCACAGGAATGACACCATTCTGTTCACACTGTTGGGCAGAAATTATTCTCATGAAAAGGTCTTTTAATTGCAGACTAAAATATTTCAAGAACTGTTTTATGTTAAAGAAGACATTAAAAATATGACTTTTTTCCCACAATGCGATTATAAGTAGGTTTATTTTGTCGCCATGCCCAGACAATGTTAATGAGAACCGGTGTAAAAACTTTGCTCCTCTCTGGTACGACTTGTTTCAATTGGTGGAGGCTTAGGAACTTAAAAAAAATGAATAAGGGGAATAAAAAATGGAGGATATAAAAAAAAATGTCTGAGGAGTTTTGATGTAGAAAACAGGAGTGTGAGAGATCATTGAGATGAGAATGGTGAAGAGGATAAAGCACAAAGTCAGAGAAGCCAAGAGCAAAGGGAAGAAGAGAGCGATCAAGAGACTAAGTAAGAAAATAAACAGTGGGAGACACAACAAGAAAGACGTAGTGATCAAACAGGGTTGGAATAAAGAGATAAAGACACAAAGAAAGAGGATAAAAAGTACTAACATGTGGACCAGGCAGACCCTGTTGCCCAGGGGGTCCCCCTTCTCCTTGTATACCCTTAAGACATGAAAGGAAAGACAAGAGAGGATTAGATTCATGTTTAATTGAAATCACCACGATTGATTCAGTGTTTTTATATTGCAGAACATCCACAACTATTTCAACATTGCAATATTTGACGGTCTTTAGATCATTTAGAGCTGTTAAGATAGATTCATTCACAAAGACTAAAGTCACAAAGTAGCAGACTAATTCATTAGTATGTGACTACTCAGCAAGGATCCATTTTCCAAAAACTCAAAACTGTAACATTAAAACCTTTCATGGAAAACCTTTGCAAAGACATTTACTCCCGCTGTTACAACAAACAAACTAAACCTTTTTCCCAGGTTTCTAGCCAGTTGCTGCAAATGTAATTACAGTAGTAAACATGGTCTTTTTGTAGTAAAGGATACCTTAAAAACGCTGATATGCTAAGTATTTTACACACCACAGGTGCTCGTGAACTTAGGAAACTCTAGGATAATGGACATTTTCAAGTTAATGAGAGAAAACTAATTTCTAGAGTTCTCTACCTCTTCTGAAACTGCTTCTTTCTTCAGTTCAGTTTAGGGCTGTTCGATTTTGCCCAAAGATAAAATCTCGATTTTTTTCTTTCAAAATCCGATTTTCGATTACGATTACGATTATTTTGTGAATTGACAAAAGGCAAAGAAATTATTTCAAATATGCTGTTTTTTTATTGAACATTTGCCCCATTGGGCTTTAAGTGCAAACTTTGCTCTTATTAAACCAAAAATGAATGAATAAAGTGCAAAACTCTGTAAAATAAGTTGAAAAAAAGTTTTAAAAAATATAATAAAATATAAAGTTTTATCTCTGAAAAAAAAATCAGCAAATCAGCACTTGCAAACATACAGTAAGTTATATTTCCAATTAAATAAAACAAGACATTTTCTAATTAAACTAAACTGGGTCTTTGCATGCTAAATAATAATGCAACCCATGAAGGAGGTAGAGGTGTGTAATGTCAGTCATTACATTTGCTATTCACATTTTCAAGTTTTTTGCAAGGAACACGAGCCGGTCTACCCGGTGGCATGTTCCAACGCCCCCTCCTACACTAAAGAGCCTCTCCCATGGGGCACTTGTCGCAGGTATTGAGAGGTATTTCCATCAATCATTAATATGTGTGCAGACAAGGTAAAAAAAAAAAAAAAATTTTTTTAAAAATTTAAAAAAAAAAAAGTGAAAAATTGATTTTACGATTTTCACGTTTTAACATCGTTCTAATTACATAATCGCGATTACGGTTTAAAATCGATTAATCGAACAGCCCTAGTTCAGTTGCTCAAAGACAACATGTGCTCCAACTGTCTTCATCAAAGATCTGCTAACCTCATTCAAAAATAGCACTAAAACCTTTCAGGATGATAAATGGACGATGAGGTCATGGATAGACACGCTTCACTCTTGAATGCCTTACCCTCAGAGTGCGGACTTAGCAGGATATGGAAGAAAGTGGGAGCAGGATAATAACCTCCTAAGACCTTCTATGTCCACATTATGCAGACATCACATGTTGGATTCTCCGTACCATAATATACAATGATGCTAATGGGGGTTGAGGCAACAAGAAAGTAAAAATACCAAACAAAAAAGGTTTCAGGAGGTCACGTTAACCACTGCTTTGGTTTTTAACCAATCTTTCTTTGAGTGTTCCTTCAACAGCTGACTTGTGTCATCAATTCTTGTCTTGCCACACCGCGGTTAAAGGTCACTGACGTGCAATGAGGCAAAGCCCAATGATAAACTTGGTGCTTAGGTGGTCCTGAACTTTTCTTTCAAACAAATAAAACATATCCCACCATGTTTCCTTTGGGACCGGCAGGCCCATCTAGTCCGGAAAGACCCTAAAGAGACCAAAATTCCACAATTAAAATCACTGTTGAGGAAAAGGCATTTAATGAGAAATATGAGAATTAAGTGATTTGGGTTTTTTTTTTAGGCGGGGGGGCATACTTACAGGCTGTCCTGGTGTACCAGGAGACCCTCTGGGCCCAAGTAAACCTCTAGGCCCCTGTAAATCAAGGCAAACAAAATATTAAAGAAAACCATAAAATGACACTTGAATGCTAATTGAGGGTTATTTGTTTTAGAGTGACGTTTAGACGTTTTCTTTATCATGTCTCCTGCAATAATACATGACATATGGCAACACAGCAAAGCAGTGAAAAGCCTAGGCAGTAAATCTCAGCGATAGCCCTGAATATGTCAAATACTGACCCCGTGTGGTGGTAAGTGGGAACTGCAAGTGCAGAAAGCAAAAGAAACCAATTTTCTCCCCTCAAAATCTTAAGTTATCCACAAAAAGTCAGTACATTTTTGCCCATTCATCTGAAAGCCGGTCTGTGATAAACTGCTTTAAAACTATGTCTTTAAAAAAGGATGATGCCATTTTGGGTATGACAGGAAGTAAGTTCTCACGCAACTCTATGGCCCATTTAAACAGCACTTGGCAGAATGTGGGATTTTCTCATGGCTATTCACAGAACAACATTTCTCAGTTCTATTTTCTGATCCGTTGTGTAAAAACCACTTTTGTCCTGGCGAGGTTGAGATTAGAAAAGGCAACGATCCTTGCAGACAGGAATGCCATTACAGTGCTAAGTAGGAGTGGATGGGAAGGCTGCATGCTTAAATAATTGCTTAAATGAAAGCAAAGGGGGAATGAGTGGGTACGGAAATGGCGTGATAGACGCATTTTCACAAAACCTAATTCTTTGCTAAGTTGCAATTTAAGCTTTATTTTAACAACCCCTGCCCTGCAGTGTTATCAGATAACAGTGGAAATACTCACACTCTCTCCTGCCACACCTCTCTGCCCAACCTGGCCATCTTCACCCTTTTGTTACACAGAAAAAATAATGTTTCTGTTAGGAAGACAGAATCGTTTTAGAGAAAAGTGGTGTGAAACAGATGACGGCTGAGGCGCAGCTTACTCTTGGGCCATCTTCTCCTGGGGATCCTGGAGGACCTGTGGAGCCCATTTCTCCCTAGAAAGATCAGTGAAAAAGGTAGAGTCACAACAGAGTTCACATGCTTGATCTCTGTGGCTGAGGGGGAAAAAAAACCTTAATTTTGACTTTTTGAAGTTAAAGATCATGTGGATCAGAGAAGAGCAACTCAAAATGGGGAAAAACTGCCTTTAATCTCCAGTAGGCATGGCCCACCACAACTGGCATGGACCTGCAATGTATGATTTTCCCCTATTCATAGTCCTCTATAAGGATCGGCCTACCTCCTGGGGCCCTTGTAATTACTCGGTATAGGATAAGGCTTGAAAGACTGTCTATAAATACCCCCTCTGTGATCTCCGTGTCTCTTTTTGAGTTGGTTACGTAGGACCAAATTCCACAAACACTAAACTCAGCACCAGAGGTGGGTAGAGTAGCCAAAGATTGTACTCAAGTAAAAGTACTGTTACTTTAGAATAATGTGACTCAAGTAGAAGTAAAAAGTAGTCATCCAAATAATTACTTGAGTAAAAGTAAAAAAGTACTTGGTGAAAAAACTACTCAAGTACTGAGTAACTGTTGAGTAACGTCTGATTTATTTTTTTAACACAACCATTCAAACAGACAAAAGTACAAAATAATCATCTTCAGGAAAATTGAATCAATAAAATAATTAAATTAATTAAAATGAATAAAAAATAGCTTAAATTAAAATAATCTTAAAGTAAATTCAAGTACTTTAATAAATAATAAAATAAATAAAATAATAACAGAATAAAAGAATAAATTAAGCACCACAGAATTTCAAGCCTTTGTACTTTTCTTTTTTAACCAGGCAGAACTAGAACAAACATGAACTCATAGAAACTCTGTGTGTGTTTGAGTCTGTGTAAATGTGACAAAACATGCAAAAACAAACATTTTTCCCAAAGAATCACTCAGTGATGTCATGAGATTGACACATACGCGGAGGATTAAAAGAAAAGTAACAGCTCAACGTAGCCTAATGTAGCGGAGTAAGAGTAACAGTTTCGTCTTCACAAATCTACTCAAGTAAAAGTAAAAAGTATAGTGATTCAAAACTACTCCTAAAAGTACGAAATTTCCCAAAACTTACTCAAGTAAATGTAACGGAGTAAATGTAACTTGTTACTACCCAGCTCTGCTCAGCACTAAATGTATTCGCCTCCAGGTCTGGTTAAGGGTAAATGGCTCTGGAGTTGGCCCCACCTCTCATAACTGGGTCAAACGTCCTAATAAGTTCCCACTGGGTCGGGATTTACATCTGTTAACACTAGAGTGCCCATGAGATGGATGGACGGTGGCTTTTAACTACCGGTACACTGTGGTGCTGCAGTAAAGAGAGGCTACATGGCAAGCAGCGACTGTCATCAATGGGTATTTGGACTCTAAAATAACAGACAGTGGGAGATTAGTTGTGGAGACAAGTCTTCACTGTTGTTGCTCCCCTGGCTTTGAACATTTACCAAACCCCAAACTTTCTCCCTTCATACTTACTCTGTGTCCTTTCTCTCCAGGAAGACCAGGGAGGCCATCGAAACCACGGTCGCCCTGAAAGGAAAAACAAAAAACAAAAGAAAAGGGTATTAAAACATAGTGATGAGGCAACTCTCAACATGCATACTATGATGGTTTGTTTTTTTTATTTTTAGGATATATGGTGCACGCTCTACCTTGCCCCCCGACTCTCCAGGCATTCCTCGTGCACCGTCAGCACCATTGCGACCCTGGAGAACATTTACACACGTTATACTAGGAAAACACACTCAAGAAATAATTGCTCATCTTGGATGGTTTAAGGGAGTAAACATGAGAAAGATGCTAAACTTTTTCTAACTAGTTAACAGTTAAATAAACATGAGCTTAATGAATCTAAACAACACACAGGAACAATTACTACGTGCATCTGGATCGTATGAAATTGGGACATGGTTGAATTGAAGCAGTCTTCTGCTCAGGCCCTGACCTGCAAGCTCTTACTGTTGCGACTGAAATAATGGGACTTTTGAGGATTTACACTTATTCTGCAATTGCTCTGGAGTAACTCTGCCAGTTAATATAATAAATCCAAAACATCAAAACTCAGCCAGATAGGAAAGATGAGAAAAAGAGATTTTACCCTTTTTCCTAGTTTTCCTGGTGAGCCAGTTGGACCCTGAAGACCTCTAGGTCCCTGCAGACAAGATATGAGGAGTTTAGGTGTAAAATAACAGATTTCATGTACAAATCAAATTGATAACTGAAATGGAAACAGGTCTTTGGTATGCATCTAAAAAAAACTGTACTCCTCTTACCTGTGGCCCATTTTCACCGGAGTCACCTTTAAGTCCAGAAGCTCCAGGACGTCCCTGTTTAAGATTTAAGACACACACAGCAGTTGGGTAAATTAATATGTCTTCATCAAGACAAATGTTCTGTCATACGATCCTTTGGCGTGAAACCCTGAGAAATCTTGCTTGGACTAAAACCTAATGGAAATCCAAACACTCATTTGAATTGCTGACTGTGCACAAAGATTGGAAAGATGTGTGTACAAAAATACTCTGGCATCCAAAAAATTGAAGCGCTGGTTTAAAGATTTGGTTTGAGAACTCACCTGGTAACATGTGGCAATTAGGTCAAAAAAATGGTTTCTTTTGCATTTCAGATCTATGTAGTGTGATTTTGACTGCTTAAGCATTTGTTCATGTTAAATCAATGATGAAAAGATGCACTGAACAGTTGGGACTGACAGATTGTGAGCTGGTCGGCTTGTGTGTTTGCATGTAAGATGGTGTTGAAAAGTTCCTCACCAAAGGACCAGATCTTCCTGACATGCCCATGGGCCCTGGAGGACCTCTCATCGTCAGCTGTGGATCAGACACAAACCATCCATGAAATTCAAATTCAATTTTATTTAAAAAGGGACAGTGTACAGTTAAAAAATAAATGTTGCCATCTGATGCACTGTACCAGATTATAGCTTTAAGCTAATTTGCATCTGCAGTCCAACCCTGGAGACATTCACGCATGCTATTAGTTCCCAACACTTAGCTAAATCAAGATAAATAAAGAAATGATCATGTAATACTTTGTGATAATGATAGAATAGGTTGTAATATGTTTTAGCAACATGGATGCTTGAGCTGTATCAAAAGCCTACAAAAGTACAATAACGGTCCCTTGGGATAATCTTTTCTTGATCCGATGATGCTAGTTTTCATCGTTAGTAAAACAATAAGTTAGTAAACTTTTGTATCTTTTAGATCCAGAACACGATGATCGTTTGGTGTATAAAAATAATCCCACAAAAATTGCATTTTATGAAGCAGAAACTGCATCTGCAACTGTAAATATTACAGTTGCTGCATTGACTGTTATCAATGTCACAATTAATGTGCAAATTAGAAAGAAACACAGTCGTAAAAAGTCTTCAGAGAAAAGGAGTTTTGAGTTTTGTTTGGAATTTCTTTTGCAGTTCGATGTCTGTATGACAATTATGTCATATATAGAAAGACACCGTGTTCTATGCACAGAATAAAGTGCGCAAATTAGTTAGGACATGTGCACTGAATCCTTTTCTTTTCTTCGAATGTGTAGGGGAGAGCAAATAATTACAGAACAATGGAGTTGAATTTCATTTGGAACTGTCCCCTCCTCGGGGCCACGTTTGTTAGGACAGCTTTGGTACTGAAAGGTCACAAGTGCCTTCTAGACGTTACTACACACACGTTTTGGGAGCCATTCAGTTTCATAAAGTGTTCAAGGCATCTAAATAATCAACATTGTGCAACACTTAACGGCGTCCATGTGTTCAACAACTGTCACACCTTATTGAAATCACCAAAATTCAACCTGTTTCCCGCAGTGCGGTGGTTGTCAGACACCCCTGAGAGGGTGTGAACATCTGGTATGGTTTAAGATCCTTACTAACCTGACAGAGGTTCATATTATGGAATTTAAAACATTTGAAACATGATGATTGGAGCTCATTAATAATTACTTCTCCCTTGCTATTTAAAAAGTGTCTTATGAATATTTGAGTACTGATTGATTTGAGCACATCCATTCAAATAAATAAAAAAACATATTCTGTACTTGACGTACACCTGGTTTTCAGCTAAATAGCACCTGTGGAGAACAGGTGGAGACAGAATAGGGGTGTAACAATATATCGTGCCACGAAATTTCGCGATACAAAAACGTCACAATACGTGTCGTGGAGGTGACAAAGTGTATCGCGATATTGGGTTATTAATATTAATCTATTGTGTTGACTAGTAACGCGCATCCGACCGCGCCTCGACCCGCGGACCAAAATCTTACTACGCTCAGAAGAAACTAGTACCGTTTTGGTCCCGATCACGGGACTCTTGGGGGTTTTGAGCTCTGAACTTTTAAGTCTGGTGTAGAGTTAAGCCTTACCTTATTAAATTAAACCTTTTTGGGGTCGTGAGTAGGATAAACACGGAGACAACTTCTGCTGAGCTCCAGTGTACTTTAATGTCCCTCAACAGTGTAGGATTTTAGAACATCAACACAGCACCTAGTGCCGTATCACTCCGCCCAATCTAAAACATATTAACAACTACAGATAAACTGACTAGTGTCATTATAGTCCCTGATTTATATCAGAATATAAAGAATAGATTTATAAAATAATGAACCCTGAATTACCAAAATAACCTTCTTAACAAAAATAAATCTCCTCTTACACGTATAAGGTGAGCATGAATCAATCTTTTTATGATGTAAAATTGTATGTATTTATTTACTTTTATTTATTTATTTATTTAATTTTAGTTGTTAAATTCAATGTCAAATCATACATGAGAGAAACTATTCAGTTTGTGGCTAAATAGTTTTATTTGTATGAAACTGAAGATGCATAATGCAAACCTGACATTTACTTTTAGTTCAGTTTGTGGAAAATGGTTGGCCTGGCTTTCTCTTTAAAACTTAAACAGTTATAAAGCATTACAAACTGTAACAATAGGGCAAATGCACAGCATTTTTTTGTATTTTGTGTCTTTCAAATAAAAGACTATTTTTTCTAGTCATATGTTCCTCATTCAAGGTTGTTAAAAAAATACTGCTATAATATCGTATCGTTATCGTGAGATTAGTGTATCGTTACACCCCTAAGACAGAATATTGCAAAAAAAACGATTTGTTGCTGTCAAACTAGGGTACTGAAGTTTTATTTAGCACTACTTACTCTAGCCTGGGACAGGATGGCCTGAGCCTGGGCCTCCTGGGCCGTCACCACGGGCCCCTTGTGTGCCTCGCCCCCTGCACGGAACTGTTGGACAAAGAAAAGAAGTGCAATCAAAAGATGAATTGACTTGTGTCGTTTTAACAGAGACATCTATTGGTGGCTCCTGGTGAGCGTTTTCAAAACGTTGCTGCCAATAAACCCCCCCCCACACACCCGCACACACACATGCACACACACACAAGCACAGACGCCGCTCACACAAATATGTGTCACTGAGCGTTTCAAACCCTCCATCACAGGTTCCACTCCATTGAACTGGCTGACATTTACAGAGCAAGTGATTTGTAACCGCCCAAAAAAATAAAGCTGCAATCCTTGGCCTACCGGCAGGCCCGGATTAAGAGGGCAGGGGCCCCTGGGCAGAAATTCTTGGTGGTCCCCAACCTTTTCTGAACCAGGACCGGTTTAATGTCTGACAATATTTTCACGGTCCAATCTTAAGGTGTAGCTGATAAAAACTAAATAAAACCACAAGATCGGCATTAAAAACTGTGCTATTTTCTCTATAGTAATATTAATAATGAATAATAATAAAACATAATTTTCGAAAAAATAAAATGAAATAACGGAAATAGTAAATTAACTTTAATATGAGTATTTCTATAAATTGGTTTTTATGTTTGTTTTCTTATTGACATTATTTAAAGCCAGGCTTTTATTTTATTTATTAAGGAGACCGATATTTAGTGCTTTTATTTTGAAGGCGCCTCGCTGAGACCTTGTAAACATCCGGTGCTTCGGACTTTAATGGTAAAAGTTTAACGGCAGTAGAACGTGTCTGAAAGACTAAACTAGTGTCTTGAAAGCTAAAGTGGTGCCCAACTGACACAAAAATCACCTGCTGATGAGGATTTGTGCAAATTTTATGCCATATTTATGTCCAGTTTGAGTTTGGTCGCTCATGTATTGTTGTTAACGGTACCTTTATTGCCGACCAGCGAGCAGCTGTGCTGCGTTTATAAGGACAGTGACGTCCGACTGCTAGCTGTTTCACCAATCAAAACATTCCATTTTGGTAAAAAAAAACCCAATCCCTAAAAAAAAAACAAAAAAAACAAAGAGGCTCGGCCATGGGCCCCTAGATGCGCGTGGGCCCCTGGGCGCCCGCCCATAATGCCCATTGGGTAATCCGGGCTTGCCTACCGGCGAAGCAATGAGCTGCACGTACTAACTGAAGTGAGTTCATGGGCTAGTGCCTCAGATAAAAGAGTGCTGGATGTGAGAAAATAAAAAAACCCCAGTGCAGACAGCAGGGTGGGCATGTGGGAAGCAGCGGGACTTACTGGAAGCATCAGGATGGTACCTGGAGGCCCGGGAACACCATCTGAACCAGGAATACCTGGACGCCCTGGAGGGCCCTGCACAATCAGAGGAGGGAGGGAATGTTGTTAGTCAGCACAACAAACCTGCATCCAAGGACAGAAAACCAAAACAAAGGGAATTCAATCTCCATTAATAAAATGCTACTGAAAAGTGCTTGATACATTACAGCTGTCTGGAAAGACATCTTTGCATAAAATAAAAGTGAATAGCAGTGATAGGAATAATGAAGTATATGACATTGAGATGGAGATGACGCATTTTTCCAGTTGATCATCATTTCATTTGCTACTTTTCTATAATTTAGGAAATGGCTCGGGAAAACCTCAGAAAAAACAGCAACAATGGTAACAACTTACTCATTGAAGAACTCGGAAACTTGGAAACATTTTAGTTACCGACCGCAATAATTTAAAAGGGGAGTTACTTTTGACTTTACAACAAGATAGTATATTCTGAGAGAAATCGTTGCCCATTTAACATCATTAATATAAAGATAACAGTAGTGATGCACCGATTGTTCGGTAACCGAAATTGTTCGGCCGAAAATGGCAAAAAAACACGTTTGGTGGAATAAGTGGGAAAAAAACCGAACAATTAATAACGGCGTTGTAAGATAAGGAAATAGACTCCGCTCCGCTCCCGTAACGGTTGCGCACCACAAACATAAATCGTTGGCCAACCAAAAAGTAACCACATAAGAATTTTACCTAACATTCACCAGGAGGTGGAACCAAAACAATATAATGCTGGGAAATTAAAAAAATTTTCAGTTTTTTATGTTAAATAAATATTTTCTACCTTGTAATTTTGTAAAAGATTTTTTTTCTTTGAAAAGCATGCCTAAATCAAATTTATTTGATTTATGCAATGGTGAAAAAATTTGCAAAATAAATGAAAAACTGCGGCCAAGTGTTTATTTTTGGTTTCGGCCACAAATTTTCATTTCGGTGCATCACTAGATAACAGTAAATCAATTGATGAAGGATTAGGGTATAGTTTTTTTCAGTGCCGGGTCAGACCTTTGCGCAGATTAACAAAGCCTACTGTACATCAGATGTTGGGGGACCAGCTGGTGAAAAAGAGGCCACTGAAACGTGGATGAACTGAAGCAGAGAATATCGAACTGCTGGAACGCTGCCACACAACCAGCCCGAGCATGCAGAAGACATGGAACCAATTTAAACTTAAAGATATCGAGAAATATCTGCTGGTTCAGCGTTCTTAAACCAAAAAAGAAAGGTTTAGGGAACCGTGTTGGTAATTCAGCACACAGCGCTGTGACTCCCCACAAAACTGGGAAAGTGGCTCCATCAGATTTGGGGAACAAGACAGAAGAATTTCCAAGATACTGCATAAACCCAGAAGCTCCTCTGGTAGAGTACACAAGCTTGGAGAAGGCTACCACCTACAGAGACGGGCAACTGCTGAATTTTTATATATTGTAGTATTCATGGTCAGATCCTACGACTGTATTAGGGCCAAACTAAGACAAAAAAAAATGGAAATTACGAAAATAAAGTCATAATAATATGAGAATAAAGTCGTAGAATTACCAGAATAAAGTCATAATGTTGTGAGAATAAAGTCGTAATATTACGAGAATAAAGTCGTGATATATAATATAATATATAAATATAACTTCACAAGATGCTCAATATTCCTCATTTTAACACAGGGAGAAGATGCTCTTCCTGTTAGAGTTCTCATAAATTACCACTTTATTCTCATAATATTACGACTTTATTCTCATAAATTACCACTTTATTCTCATAAATTACCACTTTATTCTTGTAATAGGCTATTACAACTTTATTCTCGTAATGTTACGACTTTATTCTCGTAATATTACGACTTTATTCTCATAAATTACCACTTTATTCTCATAAATTACCACTTTATTCTCATAAATTACCACTTTATTCTTGTAATAGGCTATTACAACTTTATTCTCGTAATGTTACGACTTTATTCTCGTAATATTACGACTTTATTCTCATAAATTACCACTTTATTCTCATAAATTACCACTTTATTCTCATAAATTACCACTTTATTCTTGTAATAGGCTATTACAACTTTATTCTCGTAATGTTATGACTTTATTCTCGTAATGTTACGACTTTATTCTCGTAATGTTAAGACTTTATTCTCATAATATTACCACTTTATTCTCATAATATTACGACTTTATTCTATTACGACTTTATTCTCGCAACATTATGACTTTATTCACGTAATTTTACGACTTTATTCTCATTATATTATGACTTTATTCTCGTAATTTCAATTTTTTAGTTTGGCCCTAATACTCCGTGGTAAGATCCAACATGAAACCCAACATCCAATGATGGCCTTTACACTTCCAACTCTCTCCCCCAAACTACGAGATGGAATCCCAGCGACTGCATCCATCTTTTACATACAGTCAGTAAAGTTCATGGCTGTAATTTGCTTCAATTACATTGTTTTTATGGAGGCATATTAAGGCACTTATGATACCGTCTTAAATATTTTGGATAGATAGCCGTAATAGTTGTTCCAGACAGCATAAAAAACTATCGCATAAGAGCTCTTCAGACTATATAACAATCGTATGACTTTTTAAGACTTTGATGATGATAAAAAGGTAAATATATCGCATAAATCAGGTCAAGACTAAGCAGTGCCCGCTGCTTTAAGCAAAACCAGGATCTACTTAGCAGCCTTGTCATGTGCAGCAATCTCATACTGACTCAAATTGATGCCATCTGTTCCCATTTGCCTGTTCCCAGTGGTGGTAAATTTTCTCCATCCATTGTTTTGATGGTGAGCGTAGCGGCATCTAGCAATAACGAAGTTCCTCCAGGGCTGGGAAAAATGGCGTTTGAATGGAAAGGAAGGACGTAGCACTCATGAGAGAAATTAACTGATCAGACCTCATGCGCAGGCAGACGCTGGCGCAAAGGAAAAAACCGCAGGACTACAGAAAGCAGTCACTTTTATTACCCCTGTCAATCCTCCCCGAGACGGTTTCTCGTGGGAGGAAATGAAGGGAAAGGGTGGAGGGACTTTTGCACCAACAGAATAGTTTGAGATGAGTGACCCGGTGGAACAATAAACCTTTTGTATTGGTGATCATACAGGAGAAGATGCCGTTGGGTAAATTGTGGCTGCACAGAGAGAGTAGACGTGCTGAGTGGGTGGTGAAATATGAGCGCAGAACGAGTACCAGGTTAGAAAAAAAAAAAACAGTCCAACTTTCTAGTGAAGGGTGGGGGACAGGCACTTATTCTGACATCCAATCAATCAGATGCATGACTGGAGTCGCACAGAGCCGAGAGAAAAAGGGCTTGAGATTCTCGGCTTCTGCAGCTTTTATAGCAAACTCCTTGAACCTCTCAGCGCTCCCACAAGCTCAGCAACACAGCTGTTTCTCCCAAATGTTCTTGTTAGTGTAGTGACAGTTTGTGGGCATCTCACTTCGCTGTGTGACTCCTCATTGTTCCATTGTACTGCTTTTGATAGAAAATTGAGCCAAATGGTTTTAAAACGAAACAGTGCTTCACGCCTGTCCCGCAGAGAAGAAAAAGGTGGGGAAATTAGGCACATCTCTACCTCAACCATGTGAGAGGAGATAAGCGGTTAATGCTTAAGTTTCAGTCTAGATATGCTTTGTGACTAGAGCTGGGGATCGATTCCAATGTCAAGAATCGATTCGATTCCGATTCTTAAGATTCAGAATCGATTATCACCATTTGATTCGATCCGATCCGATTCGATATTGATTTGGGTTAGTGTTTCCTGGATTAAATGACTGTAAAATAACTAGTGAAATAATAATTTCACAATAATTATTGTGAAATAACTAAGAAATAAATAACTCAAATAGGCATTTCAATATCCATTTAAAGTGCAAAAAAAGAAAGAAATTGCAACAGCTCAAGCAGTAAACAAATTATTTTAGCTTGTCTGATTTATTCTGTCACCAGACACACAGCCAAGCATTAAGCACCCGGCATTTTTCAGGTATTTCATGACAAACCGTGTCCCATAACAGAGAAACCAAACAAGCTATAGTAAATATAGATAATATGAACTTCATTGAACTAATATAACATTTAGAAATTTAAGCTGAAATGTCCAGCATTTTCTCTAAAGAAAAGTTCATTTAGTTCAGGAGTTTTCAAAACTACTGGGATTAAAGTTCACCAGGCAAAAATGTAATGATGGAAAAAAAATAAAATAAAAAATAATAATATATATTTTTTTTTAAAAAGATCGATCTTTAGACATACAAATCGATTTTTAGTAATTAATATGAGAATCGATTTAGAATCAGAAAATCGATTTTTTCAACACAGGCCTATTTGTGACGGAAGTATTCGATCAATATCTAATATTTTGTTTGATTAACAGGTTATTTAAAATACAAACTGATTAGAGCAAATGCCTTTCATTGTTCTTCCTATGGAGATATACATTCATGATGGGAAGAAAACAGGAAATCCTTCACTCACCCTCTCACCAGGATCTCCTGGCTGACCTAGGGGTCCGTGCAATCCTGGGGTACCAGGAACACCCTGAAACCAGACACACGTACACTTAACATATTATCCCAAACTTCTGCAGACCAGCATTTCTACCACAGTCGGCCCGTCCTGTGATTCACAGACAGCAAGCCAACAAAGACAGAAGCAAAGCCTTCAGTTTCAAAGAAATAAGCCTCAAAATAAGTAGCCCCCCAACCCCCATTTTTATTTCCCTTGCACACTCAAGACATCGACATCCACACATTCATGCACAAGTACAGTTTCTCCCAGCTCAAGCTTCATTGGCAATCGGGGCTGACACTCTTTCCATAAAGATATTTTTTCCGCCTTTAGCTGTTCTCCATCTGTGGAAGGCAGAGAGGAGTGTGGGAGAAAGTGATACTCACTGCTGGGCCAGGGGCTCCTGGGGGTCCTTCTATAAGCATCCCCTGCATCAGGAAAAAAAATGGATACAGTAGCATTAGAGGGTAGCCTGAAAAATCAACATGCAATGGAGAATGGAGGGGGGGGTAGGGATGGGCGGTATGGACTAAAAAAATTATCATGATAATTTCTGGCATTTATCCCGAAAACGATAAAAATGATTAGAAAAAATACCAATTCATTCCACCTTTGTAACTATAAATTTATCACCACATTCAGTCTTTGGAGCCAAAACACTGCTCTAAAAGATACTAAATACTACTAAACGTCACCAATGGGAATTTTTCTTTCTTTCTTTCTTTCTTTCTTTCTTTCTTTCTTTCTTTCTTTCTTTCTTTCTTTCTTTCTTTCTTTCTTTCTTTCTTTCTTTCTTTCTTTCTTTCTTTCTTTCTTTCTTTCTTTCTTTCTTTCTTTCTTTCTTTCTTTCTTTCTTTCTTTCAGGCTCATTTTCTTTCTTTCTTTCTTTCTTTCTTTCTTTCTTTCTTTCTTTCTTTCTTCCATCCTTCCTCCTTCATTTTTTTCTTTCCTCTCTTTCTTTCTTTCTTTCTTGGCTCATTTCTTTCTTTCTTTCTTTCTTTCTTTCTTTCTTTCTTTCTTTCAAGCTCATTTTCTTTCTTTCTTTCTTTCTTTCTTTCTTTCTTTCTTTCTTTCTTTCTTTCTTTCTTTCTTTCTTTCTTTCTTTCTTTCTTTCTTTCTTTCTTTCTTTCTTTCTTTCTTTCTTTCTTTCTTTCTTTCTTTCAGGCTCATTTTCTTTCTTTCTTTCTTTCATCCTTCCTCCTTCCTTTCTCTCTCATTTTCTTTCTTTCAGGCTCATTTCCTTCCTTCCTTCCTTCCTTCCTTCCTTCCTTCCTTCCTTCCTTCCTTCCTTCCTTCCTTCCTTCCTTCCTTCCTTCCTTCCTTCCTTCCTTCCTTCCTTCCTTCCTTCCTTCCTTCCTTCCTTCCTTCCTTCCTTCCTTCCTTCCTTCCTTCCTTCCTTCCTTCCTTCCTTCCTTCCTTCCTTCCTTCCTTCCTTCCTTCCTTCCTTCCTTCCTTCCTTCCTTCCTTCCTTCCTTCCTTCCTTCCTTCCTTCCTTCCTTCCTTCCTTCCTTCCTTCCTTCCTTCCTTCCTTCCTTCCTTCCTTCCTTCCTTCCTTCCTTCCTTCAGCTTTTTTCCTTCAGGAATTTATCATTTTTACCGTGAGATGACAAATTCTTACCGTGGGGAATTTTTTTGACGGTTTGTCGTGAACGGTAAAATATCACCCATTCCTAGGGGGGGGGGACTGATAACTTGGGGTTTTGGGTTGAGGAGTTTACTCTAAATGCAGAGGACATTAACAATCCTGCTATCAGATGCCCCGTTCTGTAGGGTATATATCTGAAAGATTTAGGAGTATCCCTGCGGTTGTGCAGATGGAGCGGGAAGAGAGATCTCATTTGCAGCTGCTATTCCAGTCGATGTTTGGCCGTAAATTATAAGCGATGCGCATCTAAAGAACTCCTGTGGCAACTTTTGTTTAGAAAGTGCCTGCTTTTGTTTATGGCCCCCTGAGTGAATGGTAAAAGTTAAATCTCATCAGGAGGGCAGACAAGGCTGCGAGTGAAAACAATGAACTTGACTCTTGAAAAATTAAATAAACTAAGCGCCATTCGAATATAAATCAAATTTACAAGAGATATTTGGTTCAAGAGTTAAAAGAAAACATATTGCTCGGAAAGTATGCGAGATTTGAATCAAGACTTTTATAGTCTCTTAAATCATTCAGTGCAGCTCAAATGCAAAACTTATATGAAAGGCAGACATCAGTCATTTTAAACACAAGACCCTTATCTGAACATTTTGTCTTCTGAATTAGATCGCCATCATTTTATGATAGCAAATGAGCTTCAACTGTAGCTTTACTGTTTTTAAAAGATAGCAGGTTAACATAGCAATAGAGTGACATGAATAAGCCACAAAAGAATTATCATGGCCAGGACAACTGAGACACATGTCTAATATTATATCAGTAACAGCTTTGAGGTGTGGCAAACATGTCTGAATGAATTTCAATCAAAGCTACGTTCACACAACGAGCCACATTGTCCAATTCTGAGACTTGATGGTTTACATTCTTTACAAAACGTGACTCGCATCACACGTTCATATAAACAACAACAGCCATTTGGAAGCAGCATGTGCACTAGAAAAACCGTCCGGTATGTGCATCAAAATTCACAAACTTCTAAAATCCCACGATGAGGCACATAAGTGGGATAAATCAGATGTCGCTCACTTCCGGCAAGAAGTTGAAATATGGTCTTAGACTGCGATTTATCTGACCTAACTGTCTCAGAGTATAGCTAGACTTATTTTAAGAGCATTAGAAAATAAAAACATCTGGAGGAAATTCATAATTTTTATCATCGTGGCTCTACATTTCAGCGTTTCTCATTCAGACTTTAACTCACGTGTGTATTCTTATTGTGGGAGCACGGTGAAGACATGTAAAGTCCTGCTCTGGCAAGGCCGTGTAACATCTGTGTTATAGTAAGGTTCTGAACTCATCTTTGATGCTTTTGTGTCTCATACATTCGAGACATATTTGAGGCTGTGTAAGTGTCAGAATGCTCAGGAATTTGCTCTGGCAGCGACTTCAGTGATGAATCTGCTTTGGTTGAGTAACAGCTGCCATATCTGGCCAGGCTTGAGTTAAGCATTTTAACCAGTTTGGGGCTATGACTTGTCAAGTATGGCTGCAATCACACCAAATGTAGACCATATGTGGTGACATGAGTTCTGGTAAAGAAGAATAAATACATGTAATTCATACCATTTCATGTATGGTAGACAAACGCAGGCCATCTTACTGGAATTATACACTACTCTACCAGCAGCAACTGGTTTCTCTGGGCCAGCAGATTTGGGTCAGCGTTGGCACTTGTCATTTTAACACATTAGGACAAATTAGGGCTGTGCGATTAATCGATTTTAAATCTAAATCGGATTTATTAATCAAGACGATGTTAAAAAAAAGGAAAATCGGAAAAGATTTTCCTTTTTTGCAGCTGGCTGCATTACAGACAGAGCTCGTCTAGTCATCTTTGTTTGGTCAAGAAAATTGTAAATGTTGTCACTTTACTAAACTCAAGGAGGATTTACAGTATCTTTCAATTGCACTTCATTCCCAATAGGGGAATTTGTTTGCTATTTTTCTTTAAAAATAAAGATAAAATATTTGAAACAATTTATTCCATTGTCTTTTGTAGTTTTACCAAAAAAATCGAAATCGAAAATCGGATTTTCAGAGAAAAAAAAATCGGGATTTTATTTTTGTCCAAAATCGCCCAGCCCTAGGACAAATGAGAGCGATACGTACCGGCTCGATGACAGCAGGTTCACCCTTCTCTCCTTTTTCTCCCAGGTAACTCTGACTCCCACCCACCTGAGGAGATGACACGGACAAATATGAGTACGACCATTATGTATTTCATTTTTCATTTCATTTTCATTTCATTTTATTCTTTATTTCATTCAAAAAACAAAACAATTTAATACAAACACAAATACAAATGTTCCTAACTTATGAATGAAAAGGGAGCAGAAAGAAGAAGAATCTTATCTGATCTGCCCCTTTCACAAATAACATAAATTAATAATAATAAAAAAAAAAAAGAAAAAGAAATATAAAAAAACAACTAAGTGAATAAAAACAACTAAAATAAAATTAAAATAACATTGAATAAAATTACCACCGCCTACGGGTATGTCAATCAAACTCAACATTTTTCGTTATATTTCCTTAACATTCAGGCTTTAATTGTTCTTTTGAATGTAATGTTTGATTTGTATTCTTTGTTTTCTTTGTTCAGATTGTTCCATAAATTGATTCCTTTCACAGAAACACAACGTTCCATCAATTTTGTCCTGCATCTTGGTTTTATAAAAATGTACACAGAGGTAGGAAAAAAGTATAAAGTCAAAATTATACAAACCTTTATAATGTATTATAAAAAGATTGAAAATACTTCTAAAAGGCAAAAATAATCCACATTTTCAAAAGATGGTATCAAAGAAGAATTATTTCATTTGTAAGAAGCAATGATTTTAGTCTTGGGCCCAACTGTTACTCATTAAGCATCGTGAAGGAGATGCAAAAAAAAAAAAAAAAAGCATGAAAAAAGACCCCCACTGTGCACCCACTGTGGTGGTTGTCACCTGACACTATCCACACAATGACTTCACACAAGAAGAATCCACAAACCAACTACAGAACTGTTTCCAAAAACCACTAGACTGTACAGTTTTGCCTACAAAGGAAACCAGTACTTCATGACAAATTCATGAAAAAAAAGGAGAAAAAAAAAAAGGTTCAAATTTATAAAGATGGGCTGGGACTGACAGAGAGCAGTAAAGATTAACTTAGACCAGACAGATCTCAAGCCAGCATCCGGACATACACTTTGTCGCTTCCTTCTCTTGAGATTTTAGATCCTGAAGTAAAAAAAAAAAAAAAGGAATGCCTGAGGACAAGCCACAGTAGAGACAAGCTCAGCAATTGCTGTCTGGGTGTAGAGATATATACTCAGTACTCGAGTTGAGGGGGGATGAGGGGGGATGGCATCCCCCCCTGAAATAAAAACGGTAAAAATCATCCCCCCTGAAATAAAAACGGTAAAAATCCTCCCCCCTGTAAAACTGCCACCCCCCTTTTCATTCATTATGTCATTTCATCAATGAATGTGGTTTTACTGCTATTTCAACATTTAGAGTCATCACCAGAAAAATAACCTTTTTGACAATTTTCACTTGTTTCAAGTAAATTTTCACTTGAAATAAGTAAGAAAATCTGCCAGTGGGACAAGATTTATCTTCGCATTACAAGCAAAAAAATCTTGTTCCACTGGCAGATTTTTCTACTTATTTCAACTGAAAATCTACTTGAAACAGGTGAAAATTGTTGTTTTTTCCAGTCTTGTTTTAAGTGTAATAAGATTTTTTTTACTCTTTTTTTACTTTTTTACTTTAATCAGCACAAATTATTTGTCCCCATATGATAAAATCCACCATCCATTTTTTTTTACAACTCGAGTGCTATATACTTGATGAAAAAAAAGACATGCAAAGGCTTGTTTGTCATCAAATAAACCATATAGATTCATGGTAGATCGTCAACGATAGGTGTGTGTCTGACAAACAGCAGAACTCAGTAGGAGTGGAGAGGCTAGAGACAGCGTTTGCAGCTTTTGCAGGAATCTGTTCATGGAAGACAAGGTGTATGTGTGTACTTGCTTGTGTATTTGTGTTTCCTGTTTTTGCCTGCAGGAAACTACAAAGAGAGGGTACCACAAGCACCCCACCAGCATCTCCCACATGTTTTCACATTCCTCCAGAGCAGCACACTAACCCCCTCCCCAACCACGCCTGACCTCGGTTGCACTTACACTCTCTCTGAAGCCTGGGACCCCGGGACCGAACTCCTCCTCCTCCTCCGCTCCTGACGTAGGTTTGGGATCAGGGGAAGCATAATCTCCGTAATCATAGTCGTACTGTGGATCCGCAGCTCCTTTGTTGTCGTAATTCTTCATGTCGTATTCCTTGAACTCATTGGGGTCAGTAGCAGAGTCCACGGCCGTTTGGGAGTCCACTGACACGCCGGTTTCCTCGGCAGCAGTTGGGTCCACGCCGACCTGTTCCACACCAGTGATGTAATCATCCACGATCTCCCCATCGTAGTTCTGGGGTCGGTCCAGGCGTTGCAAAGAGATAAGAGAACATGCCGGTTTAAGGAAGTGTAATGTTTTTATTACTTGTATTTCACATTCCAAATATTATTATTGAAGTACCTTCAAGCTAAATTAGTGAGCAGCCACGCAATGAAATGCCTTTCCACTAGGAATGAGCGATATTTTACCGTTCACGATATACCGTCAAAAAAATTCCTCACGGTAAGAATTTGTCATCTCACGGTAAAAATAATAAATTCCCACTGATGATGTTTTTGTGTAAAGCTGATTTATAGTTCTGTGTTAAAGCGACGCACAACGTACATGATGGAAGGAAGGAAGGAAGGAAGGAAGGAAGGAAGGAAGGAAGGAAGGAAGGAAGGAAGGAAGGAAGGAAGGAAGGAAGGAAGGAAGGAAGGAAGGAAAGGGGAGAAGGAAGGGAGAAAACAAGGAAAGGAGGAAGGAAGGGAGAAAAGAGGAAGGGAAGAAGAAAGGAGAGAGCAGGAGGAAAGAAGGAAGGAAGGAAGGAAGGAAGGAAGGAAGGAAGGAAGGAAGGAAGGAAGGAAGGGAGAAAACAAGGAAGGAAGGAGAGAACAGGAGGAAAGAAGGAAGGAAGGGAAAAAGGAAGGAAGGAAGGAAGGAAGGGAGGAAGGAAGGAAGGAAGGAAGGAAGGGAGGAAGGAAGGAAGGAAGGAAGGAAGGAAGGAAGGAAGGAAGGAAGGAAGGAAGGAAGGAAGGAAGGAAGGAAGGAAATGAGCCTGAAAGAAAGAAAGAAAGAAAGAAAGAAAGAAAGAAAGAAAGAAAGAAAGAAAGAAAGAAAGAAAGAAAGAAAGAAAGAAAGAAAGAAAGAAAGAAAGAAAGAAAGAAAGAAAGAAAGAAAGAAAGAAAGAAAGAAAGAAAGAAAGAAAGAAAGAAATGAGCCAGAAAGAAAAAAGGATAAATTCCCGTTGATGATGTTTTTGTGTAACAAACATGGCGGATCTCAGAGCGAGATAGATTTATAGTTGAAAAGGTGGAGTTGAATTGGTATTTTTTTTTATCGTCATTTTTATCGTTATCGGGATAAATGCCAAAAATTATCGACGTGATACATTTTTTAGTCCATACCGCCCATCCCTACTTTCCACCTAATAAATTAGTACTAAATAAAGTAGTATTATGTCAAAGACTAGTATTCCTGATTTTTGTAATATATCACAAATGAAAGTTAAAATATTAACCAAAATATTGTTTCCAAAGGCAGTGGTCCAGGTTAAGACCATGGCGACCTGAAGAGCAACAGGACTGTAAAACTCTTCCTCAGTCTTTTCAGCTGTCGCATCTTCATTTACAGAAACAGATCCCGCTAAACTACCAGCCCACACCCCCTAGTGGTGGTAGTGCACCACTTTCACCACCAGTAGACGACGATAAAGAAGGAAAGAAAAAGAAAAAAGGAGAAACGGACTGAAACAGCGAGACCCGCAGCTAAGAGGCTGAGATGGTCGCTACGTTTCTGCTATTTCAACACAATGAAATGGTGGCAATAAGTGCAAGGATGCAATTCGTTCAGACATCTCTACGTCTGAATGATGTAATCTCCTGCCAATAAAATCCCCATTCAGCCAACACATCCCCACCACCACCAGCAGCTTTCTCTGGACTGCTCAGGTCACCTAACGCACATTAAGAATGTGTGTCAGTCCTGTAGAAGTTCTAAAAATTATTTTTTTACCAGGTCATTCCTTATAATTAAGACATAGGCCCCATTAAATTACCCTTGATCTCCACTAATAGAATCTTGGATAAGGTAATTGAGTTTCTATAATCTTAATACTCGAGATTTTACACTAAAAGTTCCAAAGACCTGTTCAAAACTGGTATTAGTGAGCCAAGATAAATAAAATCCAAACTCCTGTTTACTCAGAATGGGATAACATCGAAAGAAATGTGCCGAGTTTCACACTGTTCTGTAAATTAGCTTAGTCAGAGGTTTCTATCAGTATTACAAAGTGAGGAAATATCCACATAGCCCGTGTCAATCGTAATATGATAAAGCGCTCACTTACAGCTTTATCTCGTTTAAACAGCTTCAAACTTAAGACACTGCTCAGACCATGTCAAGGGATATTATGAAAGTGTAAGTGTAAGAGGTAGATTATCAGGGGTTAAACATTCCATAAGAGTGCTTTCCATGTCCAAACAGCTCATGAATCAGAAACTTTTTATTTTCCATAGGTACTTATCTTCAAAATAAATCAACATCTCCCCTGTGCTGTTCTAATTCATCCCCTGTTACGTCTAAGTAACAAATGAATCTATGGAGCAGCACACCAGAAGTGGGTAAGCAGAAGTCTGGCCAGGAATCAGATGGATAAACCGCCCATTCACATCCATTTTCCTGTACTGGTACCGAACGTACTGAGACAAAGGGTCATGGGTTTGTGGTGATTCATACAGGAACATCCGAGACACACAACTCAAATCACCAAAGTGGGAGGCAGAGCAGCTTATAACACCATGGATTAGGGCTGGGCGATATATCGAGATTTTAATATATATCGATATATTTTCAAACGCGATATGGTACGAGACAATATCGTTTATATCGATTTTTTAAAATATATATTTATTTTTTTTTATTTTTTTTTTATGATTTTGATATAGCTTATTTTGTGACAAATTGACTTGAATGTTTTATTTGGGATTTGCACAAATGTTTTGTTATTTGCACAACTGTCAACCTCAGTGGAAAAGTCTGCCTGTTACTGTCTACATTGTATTAATTGCACAGTGTATTTTAATTTAATTGTTATGCAGGAAAGGGATATTTGTTTTATTTTATTCAAGAAGCATTTTTATTCTATATATGCAGGCAGTTTATTTTTATTTCATTAGTTTTATACATTTTGATATTGTGCAGACCTCTGTTAATAAAAGGTACCTGTGTGACATTTGGCACGAGGCTTTGTATTAAAACTGAGTGTTTTTTTAAGGGTTTGCCTCAGAAAAAAATGAAGCTAACAGAGATGCTATGCTATAATGCTTTGGGGGAAACCCCAATTATGGCACAGAAAAAATATATCGATATATATCGAGTATCGCCATTTAGCTAGAAAATATCAAGATATGACTTTTGGTCCATATCGCCCAGCCCTACCATGGATCTACACGTTTTTACAGCAAAACCGACGACCGTCATGCACCAGCGTTCCTATTCCACTGCGCACCACTTTGAATACCTTTGGTTGATACCATTTTGGTTTCCATGCTTCCTTTCTGTGATTGGTTGTGTGCCTATCCAGTGACTCAAGAGGAAGTAGTTTCTGCTGTGCCCGTTAGTAAAAGAAACATCCAGAGGAACCAGAGTAATTATTTGTATCGAAGAGGGAAATAAATATCTAATTGTAGGTTTGAGAGCCGCAGCCTGTCTATTGTAATTCCAATGCGAACAAACATATGTTTTACGGCCACGTTCACGATAAAGATAATGTCTACAAGCTGTATCGCCCGTATAAAATGCTTAAATTGGATTGAAGAGAATTATGTTTAATTATTTCCTGTTCTGGTTTTTCAAACAGGTGTTATTTTACGTAAAAGACATTAAATTCCCCCTGCCTAGCCCTTGCCCTGTCAATTTTGTCCACCTCCAAGGCATATCTCAAAACAATCAGTAATCATTTGGCAGTCAAAGCACACTGCACACATTGTTTTAGCTCAGCCTTCAAATGTTCCTCATTATTTTGTGGTTAATGTGATGGCTTTGCTCTAATAAATAACACATCAGCTCCACTCAGGATATGGCAAAGACAGAAGCGACATAAAGGCTCCAATTCATTCATAGATCGCACTTCTTTATGATAATTTATTCTCTGTTTGGGCCTCTTTTATTGTTGATATTGTTTGATGGAGGTGATTTTTCCTGGGAATCTAGAAGTGGGGTGAGATAATTGATGTCCCTGAGGCTGCCTTGAGTTTCATCCTTTCAAACACGATTAAACAAATATAATTTGTTGTTGTTGATGCCATACAGTCGTATTAAAACTTTAAACGAGTAATTCAAAAACAGATGTCACTTTGCACTCCAACTTTTCCACAGTAATAAAACCAGTATCTAACAGCATTAAAAAAAAAAAAAAAAAAATGCATCTTGCAGCAAATATTTGAGGCCTAACTTCTTTCAGATATCACAAGATTAAAGAATACAGATAGTGAACCAGCACAACTGTACTGTACTGACCTGCTCTAAACTGATTTGTTTTTATGGCTTTAAAGCTGTAAAACTATTACTTACATCTACATTCCAGGGTTATAATAGTTTTGAATTTTTCATTTTAGTTTAGTTTTATTTCGTTTTGACTTTTTCTCCTTCAATTCAGTTAGTTTTAATTCGTTTTTAGTATGGGTTTGCTAGTTTTTATTAGTTTTTATATTTTCAAAAATGCTTAGTTTTAGTTTAGTTTTTATTAGTTTTAGTTTTAGTTTTGACGTCCCGGACCGTGAGGCGTTAAGGTGCCGTAGCTGCCAGTTGGAGATAAACGGCCAGAGCAAAATAAATTGATCATACCAAGAAGCTTATATTGACAGGGACGAAAACGGAGGAAATTATATCTATAATTTCAGTTCGTTTTAGTTAGTTTTCTAAACACGCAATATAGTTTCAGTTAGTTATCGTTTTTGTCTTTTAACTTTCGTTTTTGTTTAGTTCAGTTAACGAAATAGTTTTTTCAATTTTAGTTTTCGTTATTTCGTTCGTTTTCGTGAACTCTGCTACATTCACACATCGGGGTGCGAAAAAGAAATGAAAAAAAAAGGAAAACCAAAGAAAAACAACTTTTAAGTTAAAAAAGTCACCTGGCCTTGCCCGACTGTCTCAGTGGGCGTGTCAGGCTGACTGCCATCGACTGGGCTGTAGTCGTACTCTTCAGCGTAGTATTCTCCCCCCGCATTTGCCTGAAAGCAGAGTAGAACCAATATTAAGGAAGTTTGAGTCGAGAGAAAATGCATTTGCTATAATCAAGAGCTTGTGGAACTGCAGACATGCCCCCAGGATATCCTTTTATAGTGGTTAATGACATATCATTATCCTCTGTACATTTGGGGGTACTTACTGCTGCAGAGGGGTTGGTGATGGGAAGCACATACAGTACATGAGTAAATAGCAGTGACTTTAAAGCTGCCAACAAATCAGTTCAGCGTAAAGGGAAGAAACAAGAGAGACGGAGTGTAAAAGCTAGAAATGCTGAGTGAAAACAGACTAGAAATGAACGGCTTGTGCAAGAAATGAAAAACTATGTTCACACCGCGAGCCCAAATCCAATTTCTAGAAAACATCCAGCCAGAATCTGATCTTTCTAACTGACCGCTTACATTAAAAATTGAAAGTGATCAGATCCGATGTGTCCTTGCTGGTGACCCTTAATCCACTTGGTTGCTATGGTTACCTACATCCATAGAACAGATGTAAACAAACAAAAACTCCTTGATCTGCCTGGTGATCCGGACGGATTAGTTTATAGCTAACAAACATCTAACAAGGGACTATCCGATCAGCTTTCTCACTCTCTTAGACATTGCTTGTGTGTCGTGTTGCGAATGACAACAAAAGAGAATTTGAAATCCTGCTCCGGCAACTACACTGTCTGGATCAGGGGTCGGCAACCCAAAATGTTGAAAGAGCCATATTGGACCAAGAACACAAAAAACAAATATGTCTGGAGCGGCAAAAAATGAAACGTCTTGTATAAGCCTTAGAATGAAGGAACACATGCTGCTGCATGATGTTTCTATATAAGTTATAACTGGGGGAAGATTTTTTTTTTCATTATGCACTTCGAGAAAAAAGTTGAAATGTCGAGAAAAAAGTCAAAATGTTGAGAAAAAAGTCGAAATGTCAAGATTAATGTTGAAGTACAATCTTGAGAAAAAAGTTAAAATATCGAGAAAAAAGTTGAAATGTCGGGAAAAAAGTCAAAATTTCGTGAAAAAAGTCTAAATGTTGAGAAAAAAGTTGAAATGCAGAGAAAAAAGTCAAAATGTTGAGAAAAAAGTCGAAATGTCAAGATTAATGTTGAAGTACAATCTTGAGAAAAAAGTTGAAATATCGAGAAAAAGGTTGAAATGTCGGTAAAAAAGTCGAAATGTTGAGAAAAAAGTCGAAATGCAAGATTAATGTTGAAGTACAATCTTGAGAAAAAAGTCAAAATTTCGTGAAAAAAGTCTAAATGCCGAGAAAAAAGTCAAAGTTTCGAGAAAAAAGTTGAAATGTCGAGATTAAAAAGGAAAGGAAAAAGGAATAAAAAAAAGAGAAAAAAAAGAAAAAAAAAGAAAAAAAAGGAAAAAAACGAGAAAGAAAGAAGAAAAAAAGTAAAAAAAAGGTCAAACATTTTTGAAAAAGCTCCAGGAGCCAATAGGGCGGCGCTAAAGAGCCGCATGCGGCTCTAGAGCCGCGGGTTGTCGACCTCTGGTCTAGATCAAAATGCGTTTTTCATCTGCTCTGGAATCACATTAGAAACCACATCCATATGTGACCATATGAATCCAATTTGGAAAAAAATAACTGTCTGTAAAGCCAAGAAATTTACCAAGAGCCAATCTGGATATTGTAGAAATTGAATTTGGGGTTGCAGTGTGTGAATATAAGCTTAGTTATTGATGGAAGAAGCCATAATGAGTGTTTTAGTTAAGTGTTACCTCAGTCTTCACATCATCAGTCGGGGGAGCATCAGTGACAACCTCTCCTTCAGTGTAGTCATAGAACTCGCCATACTCATAGTTGGTGTACTGTAAGAAAAATGTGATCAGTTAATGGAAGCTATCACGTAAATGCGGCAGCGTAAAGTCTGAAAGACCTGCTGCCCATTATTTACATGCTTATGCTTCAAGAACAGAGTTTAAACCCTCAACATTTCACATGAAATATTTTATGCCATCATGTTTTAGAAACAACATGGTTATTATTTGAAGTTTAAATGTCACACCCATGTTAAAAAACTGAGCCCTTGTACTGTATGGATGAAAGAAACAGTCCATTTTCATTTCTCCAACTCTCTGAGCTTCACGTGAGGGAAAGAGAGAGAGAGAGAGCAGCAGTTCAAGTAACAAAGCACACATAAATTAAGAGTCTTGTTTACCGCAAACAGGATGTTAGGGGGTTCATGCAATGCCAGTGAAAACTGCCGCATTATCCACATGCTAACAATGACCTGCAGCTCCACATTGATGGCTTTTCCAAACAGAAATGTCACACTTTCCTAAAGAGCTGCATGTTGGGAAATTATGGGGAACAGAGATTAAAGAAGCAGGGGGCAAAACCACTATTTTATTACCCTGTTGCTGCTGTTTTAAAATGAGCTATTAAACATGAGTTGTGTCCTTGATTACCTAATCTTTAAGATGTAATATTTGATTCTCGAAACGCAATGTGGCCTCTTCAGTGCATTACATCGAATAAGAACTATTATAATGAATACTAAACACAGACTGAACTGGCCTGAGAAAAGGCATTTATTCCTTGTCTGGAGCTAGGACTCGGTCTGGATACGACCTTTAAAGCATTAAGTCTATTAGTGCTTTTAAAGATGGTATCCAGCCATTATCCGCTCACCCACAGACACACACACAAAGCACCAAGCAGCCTGCAGAGGTGGTGGGAAGGTTGCCACATGATGATTGTAGAGGGAAAAAAAATCAAATCAAATACATGGCCCCCACTTGTCGCACCTTTTTAACCTTGTCTCGGTTCTACAGAGCATTTAACCGTGTTTTTCCCACACTTTGTGCATGATGTTGCACTTTCTTTAGTCACAATCCAGTTCACGGGGTTCAAAGTGTTGCCCAATAGCAGATGATGAGCAGGGGATCAAACTGTAGGAAGACCAACTAAAGAGTAGCAGCCGTACTAGAAAAACGTAGACTTGGGAGTTTCTCGTACACGACATCACTGGTGCCATTGTTATAATTTGTCTCATTGTTCATGGATCAGCATGTCAATTGACTTTGTCATCGTATTCTTACTTTAAATTGGACGAGAATAATAACTTACAATTAGAGCCACAGCTTTGAGCTTAATTTCTTTTTAAAATTAAAAATACATACTTTAAAGGAGCTTGAGGCCGGATTGAGGCAGAATTTATGAAAAAAATTTGTATACGTCTTAAGTTTTCTAGTAATAATGTCAGATGAAGCGTTCCAAACCAAAAAGAATGAGCCCTCTAGTGTATCTCTCCGTTGTCTTGAACAGGCTGTGTGCTGCAAAATGCGCTGCAATTCGGGCCCAAATTTCCCGCGCTGTCCTGCGGATGTGACGTCAAATGACGCTGCATGCGCGTTCTCCCCGTTCTACCGTGCCGGCTTCACTGTTGGCTGCAGTACCCCCAACGGCCGTCGTGGTGAAGGGTGGCGCTAATGAGTCTCATTTCTTAAAAGGATCCTCAAGCTCCTTTAAAACATAACTACTCTTAAAAGGAAATGTGAGAGTGGATATTTTTAATACTGCATACTATACTACCAGAGCTGGGTAGTAATGAGTTACATTTACTCCGTTACATTTACTTGATTAAGTTTTGGGAAGTTTTGTACTTTTAGGAGTAGTTTTGAATCACTATACTTTTTACTTTTAATTGAGTAGATTTGTGAAGAAGAAACTGTTACTCTTACTCCGCTACATTAGGCTACGTTGAGCTGTTACTTTTCTTTTATCCCTTTTATCCACGTAAGCGTCAATCTCATGACATCACTGAGTGATTCTTTGGGAAAAATGTTTGTTTTTGCATGTTTTGTCACATTTACACAGACTCAAACACACACAGAGTTTCTATGAGTTCATGGGCTTGTTCTAGTTCTGCCTGGTTAAAAAAGAAAAGTACAAAGGCTTGAAATTTTGTGCTATACCTGTGCTTAATTTTTTTTTATTCTGTTATTTTATTTATTTTATTATTTATTTAGTACTTGAATTTACTTTATTATTTTAATTTAAGCTATTTTTTATTTTAATTTATATTATTATTTTATTGATTTAATTTGCCTGAAGATGATTATTTTGTACTTTTGTCTGTTTGATTGGTTGTGTTAAAAAAATAAATCAGACGTTACTCAACAGTTACTCAGTACTTGAGTAGTTTTTTCACCAAGTACTTTTTTACTTTTACTCAAGTAATTCTTTGGATGACTACTTTTTACTTCTACTTGAGTCATATTATTCTGAAGTAACAGTACTTTTACTTGAGTACAATTTTTGGCTACTCTACCCACCTCTGTATACTACTGATAAGTACTTATTTTGCTAAAATGAAATCTCATAGTATAAAAAAGATAAAAATAAGTTAAGTCAAAACAGAAGTTCTTGAGCGCCGCTTTAGCATGAACTTTCCTTTCTCCAAGTGCTGCAGAATGCACCTTTAAATCAGCAAATGTCAAGAGGCATTGGCACCTTCCCCAGGATCCATCTTAAACTGCATAATGGACATCAGCTTCCACAGTTCTTTGTCAAAAACACTCAGGCTGTCAAAACAGAGGCAAGATGGATCATATTAACAGAGCAGTCCCTGATATGCAATACTCTGTCAGCAAAGGGATAAATATTAGTCCCGGGACAGCTGCTAAGCTCATAAAAATAATACAGGATCCACTCCCTGCTGTAACGCCTGTCTGGCCGCCTCTCTGCTGTCCAGAGGGGGAAAAGTCCCATATGAGAAGCGCTGGCTTCTCATATGGAAGCCAGGGTCCCACAAAACTACGGAGACAGTTGGAGAATGAAGGCGAGATTATAAAGATTTATGGTGTTGAAGCCCTTTGGCTTAGCTAAAGCCCATCACTACAGGATCAGATGGAAGATGTAAATAATGAAGTGTGCACATAAAAACAGTCCCCTTTCTCCTACTGTATCACTTCCATTTCAGAGCTTCTGCAGTCATCTGCACATATGGATGACTCCTGCAAAGGTGGCAAGTCTCAGGTCAAGGGGGATCTTCAGAGAAGTTTAAAGGGCTGGGCGATATGGACCAAAAGTCATATCTCGATATTTTCTAGCTGAATGGCGATACTCGATATATATCTCGATATTTTTTCTGTGCCTTAATTGGGGTTTCCCCCAAAGCATTATAGCATAGCATCTCTGTTAGCTTCATTTTTTTCTGAGGCAAACCCTTAAAAAAAACAGTCAGTTTTAATACAAAGCCTTTAATAAAGGTACCTTTGTTAACTGAGATCTGCACAATATCAAAATGTATAAAACAAATGAAATAAAAATAAACTGCCTGCATATATAGAATAAAAATGCTTCTTGAATAAAATAAAACAAATATCCCTTTCCTCGTCAAGACAGGCAGACTTTTCCACTGAGGTTGACAGTTGTGCAAATAACAAAACATTTGTGCAAATCTCAAATAAAACATTCAAGTCAATTTGTCACAAAATAAGCTATATCAAAATCATTAAAAAAAAATGTAATTTTTTTTTTTTTTTTTTTTTTTTTTTTTTTTTAAATCGATATAAACGATATTGTCTGGTACCATATCGTGTTTGAAAATATATCAATATATATTAAAATCTCGATATATCGCCCAGCCCTATATCGAGGTATTTTCTGACTTCAAGGGTGATTTGTCCATCGGGGGACATGTGCTTCAGTTGTACGTAGGTTTGTGAAATACTGATCTGGAATGTAGGAAGAACATTCCTGTTTTAACTGTACAGAACCTGACGATGAGTAAACCAGATCTCCAATTTTATTCCAGCCCAACTGCTCCCTGCTGTCTATTTAAAACTGGCAAGCTCCTTATGCCGCCGCCGAAACGTAACTTGATGATGAAGCAATATTTTCCAAAACTGGTACCCACTGTACAGCCAGTGCTTTTGAATATAGAAACAGAACCAGCTCCTCTTTTTCTTTGTCGGCGTCTTCTTTTTTTAATATCTCGAACCGGAGATCTAAAGTCTACTTTTCCAGGTACTGGAAATGGAGCTTGGGAAGGAAAAGCTTAAATTTGCCTGTGAGTCTGGGCAGAGCCTGCAGAACTCGTTAGTGATATAAATCACGGGGCCACTCCAAAGTGGGCTCAGACTTCGAAGCAGGGGGAAAAAAAAAAAGAAAGTTTCCAGTGAGCTCATCAGTTATTCTGTGAAAAAGTGGAGGAAAATGTCAACCAGCAAAAAGGCTTGAACTATGAAAATGACAGCTTAGACCGAGGCAACTATTCAAAGTACGATTATGCAAACAGATATGTGCTGTTTAGCTGACAATTATGAAATAATGCCTTACATTATGACTCTTAAAGTGTCCGACTTCATTTTATTCTCACTAGACTAAGCACTTAATCCCTGTGCTTTATATCGAACTTCAAATATCACTGAATTTATGTAGCAAAACGTCTTACGCTGTGCTTTGACCTCAAATTTTATTGTGTATATGTCATGAACTGAAGACGGGAAACGTGCAAAGGCTTGAGGGGGACAGAGCTTCCAAATGTACCACTTAACATTCTGGAAACGTGGTTGTCTACCTCAATCAGGCCCTCGAGGAAGCATTAATGACGCATTTATTCTTTACACCCACATTAAAAAAAGGGTAGCATTTTAGCTTAGTGGTTAAGGTGGTTCTACAGTACTAAAGTTTGACTTTTGTGTGGTCCCCCTTTCGTTTTTTCTCTTCTGTCATAACCGTCTTGAGTCTCTTAGTCGCAATGATGTCCACTGTGGCTCTGTGAGCGAGTTCTGTCCTTGTTCACGCATTACAGTCCTGTAAAGCGATACACAGCTGTCGAAATAAGATGACTATGATGATCGTCTGAAGCTATTTCAGCTGGTTTTTGCCAGGGAACACCGAGAGCTAGACGACAATTGCAAATCGTTTCTATTATTAAGCCAGCATTCCTTCAAAGAAATTATAAATTGATATCTTAACATGAAAAACAGCTCTCTTGTGGCGCTTTACATATGCAACACGTCTCAGAACGTGCAGGAAGTGCATGACTCCGCAAGGTATTTTACATGCAATATTTCTGTCGTGATGTCGAATGTTCCAGCAGGGGGTCGTTCCCAGGCCGGATTGATGGAGAAGGTTGAGTCAGGAATGGCATCTGACGTAAAACCGACTCACTCTTCCTCCCACGACTTCCTTCCCCTTAGAACAGTGTCTCCCAACCTGGGGTCCGGGCCCCCCCTGGGGGGGCGCCAGAGATCTCTGGGGGGGCGTGAAACTTTGTCTGCTTTAGAATTATGCAGTTGTAAAAATTATATTTGAGAATCAGTCATTCATAAGACATTGTTAGGAATAATTTATGAATGTCTTGAATATTTTTTGTTTTTTATACACTGGTGTAGGAATGGGCGATATTTTACCGTTCACGATAAACTGTCAAAAAAATTCCCCACGGTAAGAATTTGTCATCTCGCGGTAAAAATGATAAATTCCTGTTGATGATGTTTTTGTGTAAAAGCTGAAGGAAGGAAGGAAGGAAGGAAGGAAGGAAGGAAGGAAGGAAGGAAGGAAGGAAGGAAGGAAGGAAGGAAGGAAGGAAGGAAGGAAAAAGGGAAGGAGGAAGAAAGAAAGAAAGAAAGAAAGAAAGAAAGAAAGAAAGAAAGAAAGAAAGAAAGAAAGAAAGAAAGAAAGAAAGAAAGGAAATAAAAAAAGGAAGGAGGAAGGATGGAAGGAAGAAAGAAAGAAAGAAAGAAAGAAAGAAAGAAAGAAAGAAAGAAAATGAGCCTGAAAGAAAGAAAGAAAGAAAGAAAGAAAGAAAGAAAGAAAGAAAGAAAGAAAGAAAGAAAGAAAGAAAGAAAGAAAGAAAGAAAGAAAGAAAGAAAGAAAGAAAGAAAGAAAGAAAGAAAGAAAGAAAGAAAGAAAGAAAGAAAGATAAATTCCCATTGGTGTAGTTTAGTAGCATTTAGTATCTTTTAGAGCAGTGTTTTGGGGGCTCCAAAGACTGAATTTGGTGATAGATTTATAGTTACAAAGGTGGAGTTGAATTGGTATTTTTTCTATCGTCATTTTTATCGTTTTCGGGATAAATGCCAGAAATTATCGTGATACATTTTTTAGTCCATACCGCCCATCCCTACACTGGTGACAAACACAAGAAATGATTTAATTCCTTATTATTATATAATACTTAACATTTAATCTACTCCGACAGGTTGTTAATGGAAAAATGTTAAAAAATGTTGGTCTCATATTAAAAGAGACATTTTTCAGAAATATTTTTATGTCCTTTTATGTCCTTTGGTGTGTATTTTATACATTGGTGACATTGGAGAAAAACAAAGTCATATGTATACAGAGTAAACCAAAGACAAATGTATCAAAAAAACATAATTAATGTTCATTTTTTCAATTAAAGACTATTTTGGTGCTAGTACGTTCGGGTCCTGGCTGGTCTTAGACACAAGTAGGGGGGGCTCCAAGGAAAAAAGGTTGGGAACCAATGCCTTAGAAGATTTCAATATGTTGAGTTCCATTTACTTGCTAACTTTATTGGACTGATTACTTGTGCTAATCTTTTTAAAAACATCAACTTTTTTTCTCCACCTTCCATCCATCCATTTTCTATACCCGTTTTATCCTTTGCAGGGTCACGGGGGTCTGCTGGAGCCTATCCCAGCTCATTACAGGCGAGAGGCCGGGGTTACACCCTGGACAGGTTGCCAGTTTATCACACAGACAACCAGACTTACTCACATTCACACCTACAGGCAATTTAGAATCACCAATTAACCTAGCGTGCATGTTTTTGGACTGTGGGAGGAAGCCAGAGTACCCTGAGGGAACCACGCAAGCACGGGGAGAACATGCAAACTCCACACGGAAAGTCTCCCACTGGGCCAGGGAGTCGAACCAGGAACCTTCTTGCTCTGAGGCAACAGTGCTAACCCCTAAGCCCTTTTTTCTCTCCACCAATCAGTATAAAATAAATGTCCCCAATCGTAAATGGCAACTAAAATGTCCTTTCTATCTTTATTCCGTCCTCCTTTTCTCATTGATATACCGTATTTTCTGGACTATAAGCCGCACCTGTGTATAAGCCGCATCTGCTCTATTTAAAAAAAAAAATTTGCAAGCCGCAGATATTTATGTTGTTAGATTAGATATTTACTACATGTACAGAAGGATTTTGAACTGTAAATGATGTACATGTTTGTACCTAAATAGATCCTTTCCTAACGGTGTCTTTTAACACGACAGCAACTTTGCTGATTAAAACGGGAAGGAACCAAGAGAGAATAACCGGTATTTATCTATCTGCTTCTACGTACTTCTATCTGCTAAAGAAGAAGTAGCGTATTCTTCTTTGCATTTATTTTGTCTTAGTTTTGATTCTAATTCCGGTTAGAGCGCCCCGAGCAGTGGAAGAAAAATCCACAGAACAGAACCTTTGTATAAGCCGCACGGTTGAAAACCAATGAAAAAAGTAGCGGCTTATAGTCCAGAAAATACGGTACTTGATTTCCATCAACCCATGCGTTATGTTTTATTACCTTAATTGGTCTTCTGTTTCTTAGTTTAAAAAGACCTGAGTATGAGAGAGTCCTTTGATATTCCTCCAATTATCTTTCATAAAATCCCCGCTCCCGTATATCCCTCCGTTTCCATGTTAATGGAAATGTCCTCCCCCTACCATCCTCGTCTCCCATTTCCCCTCCTTAAAAAAAAAACTCAAACTTTTCCCAGCACTGGATGAGTATTTAGTACTACTGACCTCGTCCTCGGGTTCCTGAGCCTGTGGGGTGTCGTGGTGGTTGGGGGTTTCACAGTCGGGGCTGTAGTGTTCACAGTAGTCGTGGGCGGCCCTGGGGTCTGCCACTATTAACAGTTGCTGGATGTCACCCTGGAAGAGAAGAATAGTGTGTCAGTACAAGTCAAACAGGACATTCACTCCCAGTGTACATTCCTGCATTAGTTTGATCTTTTATCATCACCGGTCCTCCGTGTAAAAAGGGGACTTTTAGAGCAGATTAGAAAGGCAATCAGTGAGATGTTTTGTTTTGTTTTTTTGCTCGTTTGATTTGGTAAATTGCTCCATTGTGGAGCCACAACAGATGCAAGTGGAGAAAGGCAACAGAAAGAAAGGAGAAACTGAAGAAAAACAAAAAGAGCTAAAGACACTGCTTTAGTTTTATTATTATAGTGATATATTAGGTATTTGCATAGCTGAAAATGTAAGTCTCAAGCACCCACGTAAACAGAAAATAGATATTTATTGAGTTTATGAGTATATCAATGATGAAAATGTTCATCGCAAACTGTAGAAAAAAAAAAGAAGTCAATATGATGCCCATCGACACTAGGGTTGCCACCCTTCCCGTAAAATACGGAATTGTCCTTTATTTGAGAAAAAAATGTTGCGTCCCATATTGAACTAATACGGGACGCGATTTGTACCGTTTTTTCATTAACTTTTACACCATATTCTAGTTGAATTATTGAAATAAATTAACCTTTACACCAAATTCTAGTTGAATTATTGAAATAAATTTACTTTTACACCATATTCTGGTTGAATTATTGAAATAAATTAACCTTTTACACCATATTCTAGTTGAATTATTGAAATAAATTAACCTTTTACACCATATTCTAGTTGAATTATTGAAATAAATTTACTTTTACACCATATTCTGGTTGAATTATTGAAATAAATTAACCTTTTACACCATATTCTAGTTGAATTATTGAAATAAATTAACCTTTACACCATATTCTAGTTGAATTATTGAAATAAATTAACTTTTACACCATATTCTAGTTGAATTATTGAAATAAATTAACTTTTACACCATATTCTTCACCTGTAGGCTATATTACATCTGGGCTGATGTGGACATACATATCATAGGAGGATATTTCAGTTGCTAGTTTGGTTGTCTGTCTGTACAGTCATGCAAGTTCAATGCTATTAAAGCACTTTAAACTTTAAATCAAAGCAGTTTGTTTTTTCATATAAAATAAACACATTTTTATTCAGTTTAGAAGTTTTGGGGCTTTTTTTTGGCTCCTGCGCTGCTGAAATCAGGACGTCCCTTATTTCTATTTCTGAAAGGTGGCAACCCTAATCGACACCCTTCACATAATTTATCAATTTAATTTTGAGAATTAAAAACAAATCAAAAACTGGTATTTTTCCCCCACACTGTAACTGCTGCTGTACCTCCACACGCGAGACATGGGGAGCTCCATTTTAGCTTCCGTGTCTGGTATCTGCAGCCCACAGAGCCCGGCCTGCATATCTGTCTAGTCATCTGACTGCAGGCAGCTGCTCACTCTTCATTTGTGGTTTCAAATAAATAATTAAATCAAAGTCACAAAGGGAAAGTCTAGACTACAAACAAGGTGTCTCAGCAAATCAGTAGTCGCGTTTCAGTCAGATAAGGAAACTTCCCTTCATGTGGAAGTGTCTCTCAACGTGCCAAAAAAGCAATACAACACAAAGGGAAAGTAACAAATGAATAAATAAGCAAAGGGACTCTTTAATGATATAAACAACCTATTCCCCTCCTAGTCGATGGCTCGGGGTTTAAACCAGCAAGCCAATAACGCACGGCAATAAAATAACAAAACAGATGTCAAGTACCAGAGGCAGCATTCTTTCTACTATTAATTATAAGTTTATGAAACGAATCAGAGCAGAAGGGGGGGAACTGACAGCTTTTAAAAATAACCGTTTGACCGTCACTAGAATGGCAAAATCCTGGTGCCAACCGTATAAATAACCAAAGGTTGTACTTATCTGAGGCCGTCTGTTTTTCATGAGCCTTTGGAAAAGGAAATTAGATCCCCACTCCTAACCATCAACCAGAGCCTTCTTTTTTTCCATGACAGGATGCTTAAGAATTCCTAAACTGTGAACTTCTATGTCACAGACGATGAATTTCATCCACACGTCACATCAGATGACCCTTCCAGATTTCACCTAGACATAGCAGACGTGACTATAAAACAAATAAAAACAGGAAAAAAAAAATGGCCGAGGTTCCATGAGAAAAGGTGCACAGCGACCACGATCAGGGTGGCCCCCAAGGAGGAAGCACATACGTGCAGAATGCATTAAATTACAGGAGGCAACATCTGTACAAGCTTAGATCTCTGGAACACATTAGATCCTCACTGCACAACACTCCCATTAAACGTGACCAGTAAATTTCAACGGCCTATTGCGCAACCCACACAATATTTGGGTTGATATAAGAGTTTCAGCAATCCTCAGTGCATCTAATCCACTTAATTTGTGTGACATTAAATCCAGAGTTCCCACTGGCTAACGCTCACTTTCAAGCAAGCATTTCTCACCACAAAACACATGCCAGAATTGTATATTTTATGTACTGCATGTGCTGCAGCAGCTGGAGTTTGGGTGTAAAATGTCACCCACTAGAGTGAAGACGATAGTTTTTCAGCAGTTGCACCTGCAGAACCTCTCTCAGGAACATCATTTACTGAGGTTTTCAAGTTAAAAAAAATGGCATTACTGTCAGTGTCACTGTGTTTTTTCCATGATTTAGTGCAGACAGATCCAAATTCAAAGCCAAATGGGAGCCCAGACACTTTGCATTTGGCGTTACTTCCTTCTCTTCGTCTGCCTCTGGGTGAACAGTTGCTTCTTGGTCTTTCTTGCTTTTTTCTTTGCATTTATAAGGAAAATAAAGGAAACTACTTTCACTGCCGGAAAATAAGTTCTAATACGTCACACAAGGCTCATTCTGGGGCCCCACACACTAGAATGAGCGGTAATTTATGCAACACTTCCTACACATTTCCTCCTCCTTATCCCTTATTTACTTTTACCCGGTGGATTTTTTTTTCCTTTTCTGAATTTCAGTGGTTTGTTGATGTTAGTGTCTGGGTTGTATTGCCAAGCTCGATAACATCTGCATAATTCCAGGATGAATATACAGGTCTGCCCCGCATCTGCTAACTGCTGGCACAGATATGAGATAAATCATCGAACTAGACTCCGCTGCAATCCATCGACTAATGCAGCTAATGTGTACAAAGCGCAATTGTAAATAAATACTGTACAGCGTGGATTAACTGGTTACATGTCACCCAAAACTGTGAACACAACAGTTTATGAAAAACAAGTACAAACAAAAAGTGGAGAGCAAGAAAAGAAAGGTCTGTCATTTCTACTGCACCGAAATGCAATGTGTTTGTGCGCAACAGAAAATAAACGCTGGAGTATTGGAATAAACACATCACTGGCTTTTCTCAGGCTGGCTCATTTCACATTTGATTACGAACTTAAAAAGTCTAAAATGGCAGAGATTCAGCTGATCTTTCACTGGACATTGGGTGCATAACGTCTGCTGCGAGGAGTAACCCTGCTGACGCAAAACCGTGACCCACGAAGAAAAGGAATCCCGGCGGACGGATGAACAATTAACAGTGGATTTATAGAAGTCCAGAGCAGACCATTAAAACCCGTCCTCGGCATTGTAATGCAAGTAAAGAGTCACAGGGATTTGGGATTGCTGTTATAAGGTTTTGCAGATTTTGATGAGGTAAATAGTGGATTTCTGACGATGATCACACTTCATCAAGCACAGAGCAAAGCTCAAAAGTGAAGACACAACTCTGATTAGCTGCAGATCCCGGAGCTCCTGCTGACGCCAGATGATGATGATGATGATGTACTTTCTCATTCCTGTCTTCTCTGCCTTGAAACCAGCTCGGAAAACAGCAGTTTATTCCATCATTCCACCAAATGAAGTTAAAAAACAAAGATTTATTTCATTTTATTTTCTGAGCCTGAAGTTATTTTGCCATTAAATCAAGCCTGTTGGGCAGATACTCTCATTTGGGAATATAAAACCTTAATTCCAAAAAAACACCCCAGAATATAATGATCTGAAATTCTCAAACAAATATTTCATTCGCACAGAAAAAATATCAAAAGTTGAAGAGAGATATTTTAGAGTTTTTGATTTTTATTTGATTGGAGCGACACATCTTAAAACAGTTGGTATATGAGCTACAAAAGGCTGGAAAACCAAGTGGTACCAAAAGAAATGCCATAGATAGGCACAGTCTCTCAGAGGTAAAAAAGGCCAAAAATACTTCTATAAATGATGAAATATTTTCAGAATGTTTCTCAGCAGAGCATTGCAAGACTTTGAGTCCCTCCATCATCTCCAGTACATACAGTACAGTACTCATGAAAACTGCAAGAATCTGGAGAAATCTCTGTGCGCATGGAGCAAATCAGCGTTGCATCCTTGGAATGCATTCATTCTATCACTTTTGTCATGACCCACAGCTCGTGAGCTGAGAGGGATGGAATAAATCTACAGCTTTGCCTTTAGTCTCATGTTTTGATTACTGGACAGTATTTATATCACTGCCACATTACGACTGTCAATCTCGTGCTCTGATCTAACCCTTTAGAAACGATACTCCAAGACACTTCAGTTTGAGACGGCTGAAGTGGTCGAGCAGTAGGAATGGGCGATATTTTACCGTTCACGATAAACCGTCAAAAAAATTCCCCACGGTAAGAATTTGTCATCTCACGGTAAAAACGATAAATTCCTGTTGACGTTTTTGTGTAATGCTGGATTTATGGTTCTGCGTTAAATCCATGCACAACGTACGTGAAGGAAGGAAGGAAGGAAGGAAGGAAGGAAAGAAGGAAGGAAGGAAGGAAATGAACCAGAAAGAAAGAAAGAAAGAAAGAAAGAAAGAAAGAAAGAAAGAAAGAAAGAAAGAAAGAAAGAAAGAAAGAAAGAAAGAAAGAAAGAAAGAAAGAAAGAAAGAAAGAAAGAAAGAAAGAAAGAAAGGAAGGAAATGAGCCAGAAAGAAAGAAAGAAAGAATCTCCTAAAATATGAAAGAAAGAAATAAATGAGCCAGAAAGAAATGAGCAAGAAAGAAAGAAAGAAACAAAGAAAGAAAGAAAGAAAGAAAGAAAATGAGCCTGAAAGAAAGAAAGAAAGAAAGAAAGAAAGAAAGAAAGAAAGAAAGAAAGAAAGAAAGAAAGAAAGAAAGAAAGAAAGAAAGAAAGAAAGAAAGAAAGAAAGAAAGAAAGAAAATGAGCCTGAAAGAAAGAAATAAAGAATCTCCTAAAATATGAAAGAAAGAAAGAAATGAGCCAGAAAGAAAGAAAGAAAGAAAGAAAGAAAGAAAGAAAGAAAGAAAGAAAGAAAGAAAGAAAGAAAGAAAGAAAGAATCTCCTAAAATATGAAAGAAAGAAAGAAAGAAAGAAAGAAAGAAAGAAAGAAAGAAAGAAAGAAAGAAAGAAAGAAAGAAAGAAAGAAAGAAAGAAAGAAAGAAAGAAAGAAAGAAAGAAAGAAAGAAAGAAAGAAAGAAAGAAAAATTCAAACATGGCGATCTGAGTCATTCCAGTTTTGCAGTACAGGTGTTACTCATTTAATTGGTTTTTATTAATTCAATTTAATTGGTGTAGTTTAGTAGCATTTAGTATCTTTTAGAGCAGTGATTTGGGGTTGAATTGGTATTTTTTTTATCGTTATCGGGATAAATGCCAGAAATTATCGTGATACATTTTTTAGTCCATACCGCCCATCCCTATCGAGCAGGCCGCCCTTTTACAGCCAGTCCCAAGTTCAAGTCCTTAGCTGTGACCATTTCCTAAAGTCTAGTCTAAAGTCTCTGTCTGTCCACGTTCCCTCTCTACTTACAGTCAATAAAGGCCACTAGAGCCACAAAACCTGGAGAAAGATACTTAAAGTCATCCGTTTGAGCGAGCAAGTCATTTCCAAGTCAGACTGGGGAATCCAGCGTTCTCCAGCCGGGGACCGTGACCTCAGACTTCAGCTCCCTCAGGGCAGTGGGCTCCTCTCGCTAAAGACAACGGGGCCGTGTCGTCTGCCAAAAGGTAAGGTGTAATCCCAAAACGACTAAACCAGAACTATCAGCCCTTCCGTTGTTCTTACGTAACCTCTATAAACAGAACTGGTGACAACAGCCCTAACAGTCCAACAGCCACTGGAAATACGTCTTACTGGTCCTGTTGAGAGACAGTGACTGCCTTTACATGCACTCAATAACCCTTTTAAAACCCGAATATTGGCCATAACCCGATGTAAACACCAATAACCCCTTTGAATAACCCGAATTTGATCATATTCCGGTTTTTTAAAACCCGAATATGACCCCTGGGTTACTCCTTTTAAAACCTGAATATTCGGTCATGTAAGCACCAAACGGAATATCCTGATCAAACGGAACATGAATTTGTTTTCTGTGCATACTTTGTTCACAAGGAATCCTGGTCTTTCGAGTCCAGGAAGTTCTTATAAACACGGAGAAACGCAAGACGAGGAGGAGACTAATCACTTCATAAATGTAATGAAGGATATGAACATTTTGGCATTTGTAGACGGTAGAAAGTACCGGGATAGAGAGATTTATAAGAAGGTGAGCGAAAAGTTGCGCGAAACAGCATTTGTTTTGAATTTGGATACAGGAAGAAGAAGCGGAAATGACGGAAATTGCGTCATGATGTTCTCCGCAGGTCGCTGGTTTGATCGGGATATCCTGAATGAAAAATGACCATGTAAACAGGGATAACCCTGTTTGCTCACGCATGTAAACGGAATATTCTGAATGTTTCAGTAACCGGAATATTAGCAATAACCCGAATTTTGACTGCATGTAAACGTAGCCAGGGGTTCGCAAGTAGCCCCGAGTTTGTGACGATTCATCAAGATGGCGCAACAATTTCTCCTCGTAGCACAGTAAGCAAGTTTTAGAATTGTCTGTAATTTGAAATAGAGTAAAGTTGATTAGTGAATACACATTGTAATTTCCTCTATATTTGTACTTGTATTATATAAAGATTCAAAGTAGTTGTGTGTTTGTTTGTATGTCCTTAAGCTGCTGTCATGCCTTTTAAAATGCCCCTAGGGGATAAATAAAGTGATTTGAATTGAATTGAATTGAATTGAAACATCTGATTTGAGTTTGTGCCCGCCTCTGCAGAAATGTAGTCTAATTCAGATGAGTTTCAAAATAAAATAAATTAGTGTCACGCCGGCTTCAGTGCAGAAAAGTTCATCAGCCTTTTTAAGCCACAAATTAAAATGTTAATCAGGAGATTTGTTAATTATTCACAGGAAAATGGGTACCTATTTAATCTTTTTCTTCTTTTACAGTTTTCAAACAAATGAGTCCTGAAAAATGTGATGACTTGTGCGTAACTAAACCTCCGAAGCCATCATCAGTTTTACTAGTGCAGATGTGTTCGCCTTTAAAATAGAAACCTACTTCAACTTTTCTGCCAGTTTTGTGTTTTTTTAACCTCTTGTATACACACCTCAACAATCTCGGCATGTCATCTAAAACCTTCGCTTCTCCAAATGAGCCAGCGCACCTTGAGAGAACAAATAGTCCGATGGAATTTCTAAATTCTGCAAAAGACAACAATTAACTAAAAAGCACTGATCAGAAAACGATGCATCCCTCTCTGCAGATTTCACCTTGTGTTATATCAAACAAAGCTTTGAGGGTGAGCACAGGGATAATATTTCTTTTCGAGCACCGCGGGTGTACAAAGGTTTTGCACCCTTTGAATATTAAAACATTTTTCCTGCCAGAAGCTCACAAAACTGCTGAACTGTTTGAACCGGCTGCTCACTTTTCTGGCTGCCCTCTCTTTTCTTCTCTCCATCTGTCTCATTTTTCCTCGCTCTGCTCTTTTCCATCGGCAAATGTTTTTTAGGAATCACCTTGGGTCCATTACCTCTCAGCCGAACAGAGACCATTTAGTTGTGTTCAGGGCAAAATAAAAAGGGACAAAACAGCGAGATTAATAAGTAACTGAACTGTCAATTGTCAGCAGCCAAACTGAATTACAATGAACTGTCATTGTACTAAGATTTCTCATGGTTTTCAAACTGAAAGTTGTGTTGAAACTACATGTGTAGTGAAGGATGGCTTAGAGACATCCACATCAGTATGAATATCCAAGTTGCATAAATCTTCACAAAAAAGCTTTTTGTGAAGATTAGAGAGTGAAAAGTGGTTGACACAGTTAGACGCAATCACAACTGGTCCTCTTCCTGTCAGCTCGCTCATAAACAATGATTCACTTTAAGGCTTTACGCCCATAGACGCTTAACTGTTGTCGTGCCAAAAGCCGTCCACCTCAAGGGACGGTCTTTTTGAGTGATCTGCTACGGTGGATAACACACATATAAACAATCTATGAGTTGAGATTCAGAATCTAAATCTGATTTTTCACGTCTGAAAAATAGGTTTGCGCAAAAATGAGGAACTGGGATGATTTTAACTCCAAATGTTGTTTTTTTTTTTTTTTTTAAAGAAAGAAAAGAAGAAAGAGAAAGGCACTTGGATACTCGGTCAGTGAGCATATCTTTTTAACAGCTGTGGAGTCCCAGCCAAAACCGAGCACACACTTCTCATATTTTCCTCAAGCCTTCACTCTTCCCAGCGCTTCCAGCTTTGACACCTGCTTATGCAATCTAGTCCAGTCGGATAACCATGTGCTCAGAGCTCAGAGCACTTGTAGAGAGGAAGCTCTTTGATAAGGTCAGTAATTAAACTGAAGCTCAAGTTGGGCTCCTACATTTCACGATCTAGCCCTTATAATTACATGCTAAAGGATCAGTTAATTTGTTGGAATAAAAGCTTTGATTTTGCCCTGGTTTATGTATTGATGCAGGAATGCTGAATGTAGGAATGCTTCTTAAACCTTCAAGGCATACGGAGTACTGTATGTACGGTAGCCAACACGGGAAATCACTTTAGCCAACTTAAATTTAAACAGCTCAACTAATTGGATGTGTTCAGTTAAGTGGTTGAATTAAGTTGTGATGAGCTTGTTCTGGAGATTCATCCAAGGATCCAGGTTCTCTCAACGTCAAGCCTTCAGGATAATTCCCACTGATTTCCTTTGTGCTCCATAGCAGGCAGGAAACCATGCTTACGCCATCAAGGTTCTCATGTTGCTCGCAAGAAGGAAATGCATTTCCTAAAATGTCAGCTGTTGTGGTCAAATAAACTACTCTGCAAATTCAAAACCAGTTTGTGTAATTTCTGTTCAACAATAAGCTTTTACAAAAGTAAAAACAAGACAGCTCTCCAATGGTAAATACAATAGAAAAAAAACTTACCAATTTAGCTTCATCTGCAGTTGTCCTCTCATCTCTTATTTACGTTATTATTACCATCTTTGTTCTAATCATCAAGGTATTCATTCCAATATTCTTAAACTAGATTACTGTTTTACAGTAAATCTGTACAGTACATGCAAAACAAAGCTCTGCAACGTAATCGCTGACCTCATACTTTCTATATGTTCAGCACCCATAGCCAACGACGTTATCTGGTTTCTGGAAGCCAATCAATGATGAAATGATGAAAAGCAGCATCAAATTTCCAGCTGTTTTCACTGTGGAAAAGTCATCTCTGACCTGAAGGTAAACTTCTGCAGGCTCTTCAACTTTGCAAGCATTCCACACGCAGACATCAAAGAGAGCCTTTTGTCTTCTACCATAGCATTTAGCTCACATTTTCCACTAAGCACGAGCCTGATCTCTGAAATCTGATTTGAAAGACTGAACGTCACAGTGATTTCAGTAACAACAAGAAAAGACAAACATATTCCTGCTCTTCCTTTTTAGTCAAGTGTTAAAAAGGTATCGAACCAATGTTGACAGGAAAAATAAGAAGGAGCACATGGCTTTTCCACGGCCATGCACACTGGGCCAATATTGTTGTTCTGCCCAGTAAAATTCACCACTGACTCGATGCATAACGTAATGAAAGGTAAATAAAATGTCAAGTATTTCAATATTTGGATGGTAAGTGAAAAGAAACTAAAATTTTCCTTTTCATAAAAATGGTAAAAAAAGAGATTCATTGAGACTGAAATTCAGTCTGCTTTCAATTATGTAAGATTAACAGAATGGGGGAATCTCAAGCATCTATGCAGTCCAGTGGTTAATGTCTGCATTATCTTTATCTTTTGCCTCATATTTTCAGTTAAAAGGAATAGTATTAAGTTGGCCAATTTATAACCTTAAATTAATCTCACTTCTACTGCTACTACTGTCATTTAGCTTTTATCCAAAGCGACTTACATCTGAGAGAACACCACAAGTAAGAATTTTAGAGGGAAAACTTTGTACAACTCTTGCCTATATGTGGAGAACCAGATAAAAATATATTATCAGTCTGATTCTCATGTCTGTAGATTGAAATGGAAGCTCGTCTTTCAGCATATAGTGATACATTAATAAACACAAAAGTGATAAATTGCAGTGTTGGACCAAATACATCAGTATTCTACAAGGTAAGGTTACATTTCTTATTGTCAAAGTAGTTTGATATTAGGGGTGTAACAGTAGCCTGTCGTGCCACGAAATTTCGCAATACAAAAACGTCACGATACGTGTCATGGAGGTGACAAACTGTATCGCGATATTGGGTTATTAATATGAATCTATTGTTTTGACTAGTAACGCGCATCCGACCGCGACCGCGCGGTCCAAAATCTTACTCCGCTCAGAAGAAACTAGTCCCGTTTTGCGGTCCCGTTTTGAGCTCTGAACTTTTACTTATGTAAGGCTGGTGTAGAGTTAAGCCTTACCTTATTAAATTAAACCTTTTTCGGGTCGTGAGTAGGATAAACACGCGGGCAACTTCTGCTGAGCTCCAGTGTACTTTAATGTCTCTCAACAGTGTAGGATTTTAGAACATCAACACAGCACCTAGTGCCGTACTGTGGCGTATCACTCCGCCCAATCTAAAACAGACTAATCACTACAGATAAACTGACTAGTGTCATTATAGTCCCTGATTTACATCAGAATATAAAGAATATATTTATAAAATAATGAACCCTGAATGACCAAAATAACCTTCTTAACAAAAATAAATCTCCTCTTACACTTATAAAGTGAGCATGAATCAATCTTTTTTATGATGTAAAATTGTATGTATTTATTTACTTTTATTTATTTATTTAATTTTAGTTGTTAAATTTCTGGAAAAGAAAAAAGTCAAATCATACATGAGAGAAACTATTCAGTTTGTGGCAAAATAGTTTTACTTGTATGAAACTGAAGATGCATAATGCAAACCTGACATTTACTTTTAGTTCAGTTTGAGGAAAACTGTTGGCTTGGCTTTCTCTTTAAAACCTAAACAGTTATAAAGCTTTACAAACTGTAACAATAGGGCAAACACACAGCATTGTTTTGTATTTTGTGTCTTTCAAATAAAAGACCATTTTTTCCAGTCATATGTTCCTCATTCAAGGTTGTTAAAAAAATACTGCTATAATATCGTATCGTTATCGTGACCTCAATATCGTGTATCGTGCCGTATCGTGAGATTAGTGTATCGTTATACCCCTATTTGATATCATTGAAGATAGCATATAGCAACCCTGACACATAAGAGTCCTTAACAGCAGGGTCATTGTATTGTAATACAATCACTACCCCCCTGTATGTCTTAAACAACTGGTTACGACATCTTCTGACCAGCAGCTGTCAATCACACCTGCGGGGGCAGGGCTGAGGGGCTGAGGGGCTGAGGGCCTAAGGTGTGGCAGTTAGTTTTCTATGCTAACTCTTCTTGCCTCTGTCTAACAATGTAAGTCAAATCAGTCCACTGGATTGCAGCAGTCCACTGACTATCATCAACAAACTGTTAAGACTGAAACACAGCTGCTTTGATTGCTCGGATTGCAAACACACCACAAACAAAAAACAGATTGTATCCAGCGCACAAAATTCCTTCACGTTTACTTCGGTGCTCAAATATCTCTCCATCGTATTGAGAAGTGATATCCATGACAGTCAAACTAGACCCCTGAAATAGTTCAGACCATAACCTTAACAACAAAGTTTTCTTTTGTGGTCCTTTCTGATATGTGTTGTTGTGTTGCCTTGTCCAGTTTTGTCTGCTTGTTATTACTCTGTCTTTTTCCTCTGGAAAACGTTCCGGCCTAGCTGTGTGGCATTAAAAGGAAGTTGAGTTGAGTTGAGTTGAGTTGAGTTGAGTTGAGTTGAGTTGAGTTTGCTTCAAGGTGTGAGAGAGAATCTTACCTCAAAGACCTCGTCGTCCAGGATTCTGGTGCCAAAGACGGTAATGCCCTCTGTGCTGATCACAGCCTGGTCGCTTCTCTTCAGAGGCCTGGTTACCTTCTTCTTACAGTCCACAATGATGGTGACGCTCTTCTTCTCCACACTGACAGCTACTCGATGCCATCTGTGCAGCAGAGAGGGACGTCACAAATGAGCAGTGTCTGGTAAAACGCTTGGCAAGTTGACAAGCACAAGTTCAGCATCTACAAGTTTGTTTTTTTGAAACTTACAACTTGCAGACTATTAAACACTACTGTATTTTCCGCACTATAAGGCGCACCGCATTATAAGGCGCACCTTCAATGATAGTGGCTGGGGTTGAGTTACGTATCTACCTGATGGAGCTGCGCTACAGGAAATGCTACAAAATCCTACAGCAAATGCAAAAAAAAAAAAACAAGAAAAGTACCGTATGTCAAACTTTATTAACAAAATAAAAAACAGCTTTGCTCTGTCTCATCAAAGTCGCCATTATGCGAGTCAGCGTCGCTGCTGTTGTCTTGAACGTCTGTGACGATTCCTGAGGTTTTTAGAGCCATTACTTTGGCGACACAAACTACAGTAGCTACAATCCCCCTGACTACAGTAACAGAAATTACCATAATGATCATATATAAGGCGCACTGCATTATAAGGCGCACTGCCGGTTTTTGAGAAAATGAAAGGCATTTAGGTGTGCCTTATAGTGCGGAAAATACGGTATATATTTTGAGAAATTGCAATCCAAAGCTAACTTAATTTTTTTAAGCAATATAACAACTAAAACACCCACAAGAGATTATTTAAATCAATTTCTGTTATTAGTAGGATATTTCAGCTCTGATCTCTGATCCTTGGAGAACTATGGATTAACAAACACCCCCCTCCATTACATTATATCTCCATTCCCCTATTTGTCAAATTACTGCCTGGATTTTTGTACAATCTTACTTACACTGAACCATGTGGTATCAATAACTGAACAAAGTTTTGAGGGCTTAAAGGAAATGCAGAATGATTTTGAAACCTCATCTACAGTTACTCCAGATTTCTAAATTCAATTTCTTACTGACGTTGGTCCGAGAGCTTGAATCAAAACAAGCAACTCAAAAGTCAGCTGGCCACATTTTACCATTTTGCCGCCGCTGTTTTAAAGACTTCTTGTGAGGCGCTCAGTCACTTACTTGCCATCAGCAAGGTTGATGGAGCGGAACAAGGGGTACTCCTCAGGGGAAGGCTTGCCATGCTGGTCCTCGTACACGAAGACGGGGGCACGGCCCACCTCCATGCCCAGCTGCTGCAGGCCTTGCTGGTTGTACACGGACAGAAGGAAGGACTGGAGTCCAGCCTTGGGCTTGATGGTGAACAGGATAGAGAAATCTTCTGGGAAAACCCCCCCTGAAGATGCAACAAGAAGCAAACGTCCAAGCTGCTATGTTAGAGACCGCTAGTGATTAAAAAACCTCTTATAATCACACACAAATGGGGTTTAGGGATGGGCGGTATGGACTAAAAAATGTATCACGATAATTTCTGGCATTTATCCCGATAACGATAAAAATGACGATAGAAAAAATACCAATTCAACTCCACTTTTTAACTATAAATCTATCACCACATTCAGTCTTTGGAGCCAAAACACTGCTCTAAAAGATACTAAATGCTACTAAACTACACCAATGGGAATTTATCTTTCTTTCTTTCTTTCTTTCTTTCTTTCTTTCTTTCTTTCTTTCTTTCTTTCTTTCTCTTTCTTTCTTTCTTTCTTTCTTTCTTTCTTTCTTTCTTTCTTTCTTTCTTTCTTTCAGGCTTGTATCTTTCTTTCTTTCTTTCTTTCTTTCTTTCTTTCCTTCTTTTCTTTCTTTCAGGCTTGTATCTTTCTTTCTTTCTTTCTTTCTTTCTTTCTTTCCTTCTTTTCTTTCTTTCAGGCTTGTATCTTTCTTTCTTTCTTTCTTTCTTTCTTTCTTTCTTTCTTTCTTTCTTTCTTTCTTTCTTTCCTTCTTTTCTTTCTTTCTTTCTTTCAGGCTTCTTTCTTTCTTTCTTTCTTTCTTTCTTTCCTTCTTTTCTTTCTTTCTTTCTTTCTTTCTTTCAGGCTTGTATCTTTCTTTCTTTCCTTCTGGCTTGTATCTTTCTTTCTTTCTTTCTTTCTTTCTTTCTTTCTTTCTTTCTTTCTTTCTTTCTTTCTTTCTTTCTTTCTTTCCTTCCTTCCTTCCTTCCTTCCTTCCTTCCTTCCTTCCTTCCTTCCTTCCTTCCTTCCTTCCTTCCTTCCTTCCTTCCTTCCTTCCTTCCTTCCTTCCTTCCTTCCTTCCTTCCTTCACGTACGTTGTGCGTGGATTTAACACAGAACCATAAATCAGCTTTACACAAAAACATCATCAACGGGAATTTATCGTTTTTACCGTGAGATGACAAATTCTTATCGTGAGGAATTTTTTTTGCCAGTATATCGTGAACGGTAAAATATCGCCCATCCCTAGTTTCCATAGTTCAGTTCTAGATTTCTCATTAATTCACATTGTAATACAGTTGTGTAAATAATGACCTCCGCAAGACCCCAAATCTTTGCAAACTCATAGTCTGCAACTTAAAACTCAGTCATATATTCTTCTGTTCATTTATCTTTCAATATTTTTGTAAAGTCATCTAGCGTGTGGTCAACATTAGTCATAGTGTGGTTTTGATATACTTAAAACCTTTTCTAAAAGAGCTGACAACGCAGAGGCCAATAATGGTGCTATTTGACTCAGGACTGACTCCATAACATAGACGGACACGGTGATGCATTTTGGTTAGTGCCGTCTTGAATCAAGATGCTACAAAGCTTATGTTTTGTTAGACTTTAACCTTGTCCCTAAGCAAACTTAAAAGAAGGTCAATCAAATTAGCTCAAACTCACAAAAATGCAACTGATGTCAAATTCTATGTTGAAGTGGGAACATTTTTCCATGCTCTTCCATACTAATGCTTTTATTTATCTAATAAGCGTCTCCCCCCTGCTGCCAATTACAAAGCCGTTTGAGCCAAAATCCATCTTTTATCCAAAGTAAATGAACAGATTATTTCAACACAGCTTGGTAAACTGTGTATCTGGTAGCTAGTTTTTCAAAATGTTCACACAGATAATAAAGTTTCCCATGATTCCCAGTTGAAAGAAAGCCCTTTAATTACTTTGGTACAAAAAAAAGGTGTTGTCAGTTTACTTTGAATATTGTCATTTATGCTGACATTTCCCAAGCCATTTCAAGGGCAACTGTATTGTAATCGCTAAAGAGACTCGTAGTCAGTTTATTAGCGCTCCAACTTTCTCCTCTGACATTAAAACCTAAAGTCAAAACCTGAAAGCGTTTTTATGATTGTAGCTGAGAGGGACCTTGGCATGACCTGAAAGGACTCACCAGTGGTGATGCAGTCATGATAATTTTACAAGGGCTTTAAATACAACAACCCAAACAAATGTCACATTTTAAAGCCACAACATTTGGTTCAATGAAAAATAACTAAACCAGATCAAATAAATGTCCAATTATTATAAATGAGGAAATTCCCACATTTTCCCACACAGCTCCAATACCTCACCTTGAAAGGTGAATTTTATTCCTACAATTTCCATTCCTGGATTTTAACTACATTCTAAACTTTATGCTTGCCCATTTTCTTTTCCAATGATGTTTAAATTATTTTTTCTTTTTTTTAATGAAATCCAGAAATAAATTGTTAATGTATAAATAGAAATAAAAATAATAATAATAATAAAACTTTACAAGGTCAGTAAAGACTGGAAAAAAAATAATTTACCACTGAAATAAATAAATAAATGTCTGTGGTTTCCTGGCGAGTGTCATTCTTTTTCTTTTTTTAGCATTTGTCCCAGCAATAATAAATAACCAGACACAAAGCTGCATAAACTTTACTGCAGTATAGTTATGGATTACAGGTAATCATTAAAAAAAAAGAACACGCAAGCAGCTAACATCATTGGTTTTTGTTCAGTATAGGTCAGTGGTGCGAGTTATTCCATGATATTTTTGTTCTTTCCTTTTTTCCTGTATCTCTGAGTGGAGGTTCTTGTTAATGAAATAAATAAATCAGAATTTTGGTTTCACAACCTCAGTCAGTGAATTCTTAGCCAGATGCTTTAAAAAAAAATAAGTAAAAAAGAAATGTGGACAAACTGTGGGCTTCCATTAGGTAGAAAATAACAAATCATTAAAATAAAATGTTCCTTTTGGCTTTCATACTTGATTAAATAGTTGCTGATTATGATATATCATAAGATGTGAAAGACACTTAATGCATAATTTAAATTATGCCATTATGAAAAATAAGTATTTAAGCCATTTTAATTGGTCATTATGGGTTCCAAGTCTGTCCTACTACCAAACTACCATACTTTGACAAGTTATTGGTGTGACTAGCTGTGAAAGCAACAAGCCTTCACAGTTTTCTCCATTTGGTCTAGAACGGGGGTCGGCAGCCCGCGGCTCCAGAGCCGCATGTGGCTCTTTAGCGCCGCCCTAGTGGCTCCCTGGAGCTTTTTCAAAAATGTTTGACCTTTTTTTCTTTTTTTTTCTTTTTTTCCCTTTTTTCTCTTTTTTTCCTTTTTTTCTCTTTTTTTTCTCTCTTTTCTTTTTTCTTTTTTTCTTCTTTTTTTCCTTTTTTGCTCTATTTTTCTTCCTTTTTTAATCTCGACATTTCGACTTCTTTCTCGAAATTTTGACTTTTTTCTCAACATTTCGACTTTTTCTCGAAATTCCAACTTTTTTCTTGAAGTGCATAATGAAAAAAAAAATCTTCCCCCAGTTATAACTAATATAGAAACATGCAGCATGTGTTGCCTTCATTCTAAGGCTTATACAAGACTTTTCATTTTTTGCGGCTCCAGACATACTTGTTTTTTGTGTTTTCGGTCCAATATGGCTCTTTCAACATTTTGGGTTGCCGACCCCTGGTCTAGACTGTTGGAACAGTAGTTTGGTTGCAAATTAGCAGGACAAACTACATAAGTCCTATCTGAGTTTCCCCATTTAATTCAGAAAAGGAAATTAAATCTTTGTCCTTGAAATAAAAGATATAACCTTTAAAGGGGACATAAATATTTGTAATTGTCTTACAGGAGTAATGGAGTGTCAGTTGGGTCCAAATTTACGCTGCACGTGCCGCTTTGCACACTACTTGACTGATGAAGTGAAGTTGAGTGGCGGACTCCACACACTAAAACTACCTACCAACGAACAAACGTGCTGAAAAAAGTCAAAATCAAATTATGTCAGATATTTTATTAAGAGGTAAAGATTTAGTATCATTTTGTGATGCATAATCTCTTGTTTAATGACAAAAGAGGTTTCAAAACATCTCAGAGTCTTTATTTTCGGACTCAGGCGTATTATCTTTGCCCGAGACTCCTCTCTTGTGCAACCAGCCCCCAATTTGACTTGGAAGAAAGCATCGACACAAGATTAATCTTAAAATGTTCTGTTTTTATAAAGCTTATGATAATTAGTTCTGCAGCTGGAGGCTGAAACTGCATTGAGACCTCTGCTCTCTTCACACTCTGTGTACAAAAATCACTGATCCCGTTACTAATTTTGTTTTTCCTTCAGCAGATATCCTTGGCATAACGTTTTTGTGTTTGTTAGGGTCACAATCTGTCCTGTCACTCATCTAACAGTTGAGGCAGAACGCTGCCCTTCTTGAATTTCCATCAGCTTTAGTTTCTTCTTCTACTTCCAAAACATTCACGTGGATATAAAACACTATTTTCTTCACATGGACAATCCTCGACCCCCCTCAATCCTTGTAATCTAAGAAAGGCAAAGTTTGAGTTCACTTACCTGGGAAGAGCTGTTTGGTCGGAGCGCTGAGCTGAACCTTTTTGCCCACTCTGTAAGCGATGTCCGGTTTGGACCCTTTGCGGAAAGTGCAGAAGCCCTGTGTTTTCCGTACTCCTTCAGGAGAGCTCTTGAAATCTAGCACCTTCAGTACATCCACGGGTTCAGCTGAGGAGACATTGATTAATATGAGATTAGTTTTGGGCACCAAATGGAATAATATGCATGCATCAGCGAGCTACGTGGAGGCTGGCTTTGTCATGAGTTCATAAGTGTTTGCTTGGAATTTAAGTGGTCGATAGGCTCAAGCTGAAACTTTCTCCACCAAAGTAATCAATAAATTACGACGGAGTATTAGGGCCAAACTAAGACAAAAAAAATTGGAAATTCCGAGAATAAAGTCGTAAAATTACGAGAATAAAGTCGTAAAATTACGAGAATAAAGTCATAATACTACGAGACTAAAGTCGTAATATTACGACTTTATTCTCGCAACAATATGACTTTATTCTTGTAATTTTACGACTTTATTCTCGTAATATTACGACTTTATTCTCGTAATATTACAACTTTATTCTCATAATATTATGACTTTATTCTCGCAACATTAGGCTATGACTTTATTCTCGTAATATTACGACTTTATTCTGGTAATATTACGATTTTATTCTCGTAATATTACGACTTTATTCTCGTAATATTACGACTTTATTCTCATAATATTACATCTTTATTCTCGCAACATTAGGTTTTGACTTTATTTTCGTAATTTTGCGACTTTATTCTCGTAATTGCCAACTTTTTTTTGTCTTACTTTGGCCCTAATACTCCGTCGTAATAAATAAATGTCCTTTTTGGGTCAAAATTTGAAAATAGGTTGTTATGAATATCTTATGGAATGGATAGTTACTTCCAAATCTGAAAAGACAACTGAAATGTCATCTTTGATGCCAGAATCCAGTGCAGCTGAAGTTTTATACTGTCACCCCGATCAGAAGCAGCTTATAAGTGAAGTTATTGTTTCACAGGTTTCTCCTTCAAAGTCTGCTGGAAACACAGACTGGCCACATCATGTTGGCATGAATGTTCAAATAAATCTGAAACCCACACAGCTGCACGTGTTAATGCAACATAAATTGGTCTATTTAAATCCAATACACATTTAGTTAAACTAAGTAATATACACACAGATTGTTTGAAAATAATTAAAATCGCGTGTGCATGTAATTTTGCAGTAAGTAAAGTTTCTAGTCGGACCTGGCAAACTGATGATAAATCAACATTCCCATCCATTACACCAGAGCTTTTCCACAGACAGCAGGCCAGATTTGTCAGCTCAATCCGTTGTTCATTTATGAGCTGCTTTGGCAGGGCAGCAGTAAAAATGTTAGCAACCATTCAGTAGACGTAATTAGTCACCCCCCCACCCTCCCCCCCCAAGACCACCACTGTTAACCCCAGAGTCGGAGAGCCACAGCATGTATGGGATGATAAAATGCATTTCTGCTGAATAGAATAAGCAGAGCACAGAGGGGGTGCAGCTTTACAAGCCGTGGAGCTCTTTTCTATCAATGGACCTGAGAACTGGAGCAAGCTATATTGAAGTCATAAACACTGTTTGTAAATTTCTCTTTCCCCCTCCGTTGTCTGACTCACTGGCAGAACTTTGATTTAAGAGTTGGTGAATCTGAGTTTAAGGGGAATTAGCGACAGCTCTATGATGCACGATGTACTTTTTCATGGTTTTCGACGATACCCCCATTTTATATGGAAAATATTTCAAACACCCCATTGTAGGGATGGGCGGTATGGACTAAAAAATGTATCACGATAATTTCTGGCATTTATCCCGATAATGATAAAAATGACGATAAAAAAATACCAATTCAACTCCACCTTTGTAACTATAAATCTATCACCAAATTCAATCTTTGGAGCCCCCAAAACACTGCTCTAAAAGAATACTAAATGCTACACCAATAAATATATATATACTAAAACTACACCAATTAAATTGAATTGATAAAAGATCCCCGTTCCGCCATGTTTGTTACACAAAAACGTATCAACGGGAATTCATCCTTCTTTCTTTCTTTCTTTCTTTCTTTCTTTCTTTCTTTCTTTCTTTCTTTCTTTCTTTCTTTCTTTCTTTCTTTCTTTCTTTCTTTCTTTCTTTCTTTCTTTCTTTCTTTCTTTCTTTCTTTCTTTCTTTCTTTCGGGCTCATTTCTTTCAGGCTCATTTCTTTCAGGCTCATTTCTTTCTTTCTTTCTTTTTTCTTTCTGGCTCATTTCTTTCTTTCTTTCTTTCTTTCTTTCTTTCTTTCTTTCTTTCTTTCTGGCTCATTTCTTTCTTTCTTTCTTTCTTTCTTTCTTTCTGGCTCATTTCTTCCTTCCTTCCGTCATCAACGGGAATTTATCGTTTTTACCTCGAGATGACAAATTCTTACCGTGGAGAATTTTTTTGACGGTATATCGTGAACGGTAAAATATGGCCCATTCCTAGCCCATGGGTGAAAAAGTATAGAATAAAATCAAAGCGGAGGAGCGAGAATTCTCCAAAAAAGGACACCTCGAAGCAGTTCTGATACAACAGTCTGTTGGTTGCAATTGGATTTCTGCATTATCTTGGATATTGCTCATGTTAACACAACTGTAATCGCTCAGTCAGACCTGGATATGAAAAGGACAATACTGTATAAACAGGGATACGATATTCCAAGAATACTGGATAAAAGTGAATGAACTAAAAGGCTTTGGTCATGGCTGGAAAGTCATTCAGAATCCGATTCACTGTGGTTTGTACCACAAGAACAGGACTCCTGATGGGTTACTGTGCAACGTAATTACAATGTTCTTGCACAACCAGAAAACATAAAGCAATGCTCGTCCCCGTCTGCTTGGCAGAGCCTGGAGATGACAAAATGCTTAACTCTACAGTAAAAATGATAAAAGAATAGAAATCATTCAATACTGTGAGGGTTGTCACATTTCTGTGTAAGGTCATTTTATAAACAGCTTTAACTGGACAGTTAACTTTGACATTAGCTATCAAACTAGCTGTGCCATATATCAATAAAACTGAAATAAATGTGCCGTCTCACAAATGAGTACACATTTCTTTTCTGAGAGCGGATGTCTCATTCAAAAAGTTTATGGATTCTATTTTTAACTGATTACTATACTCACATTGGCAAGCATAAAAGAGGGTATTGCTAACAGAACGCTAATAGTATTTCATTAAACTTTTGTTTGGCATATATCCCTATTTTTGAACAGCAATGAACTGAAGCAGGCTTAATCTACATAATACACCAGTGTTTGCCTCATGAATAAACTGACTGAGACACACAGTATTAATAAGATGAAATCAAAAGTTAAACATGGGTCCAATGCAGAAAATACTACTACGGGGACTCCAGTCCAAACCCAGTCCACCAAAAATATTGAAAAGTACTGGTTTTACTGTAAAAGAAACCACTGTAATAAAAGCAGCACAATTATGTCCAGACATCACATGACTCATTTGTCTTTTCAGTAACTCAAGGGGCCCGTAAGACGTCGTCCTCTTCAAAGGAGCAGCAGTGATAAACAATGTCTGACTGATCAGCTCAAAATCCCAGGGAGACTTTACAGATAACGGACTCAACGTGGAATCTCCCTTTTCGAGAGAAAGAAATAAAAGTAGATTTATGTGCACGATAACGGCAAAGGGATTTCGAGGCAAAGGTTCTACAAAGACGCACTAACTAGAAAAGTTTTTTTGAAATAAATATTTGAAAAAATAAAAAAAAGAGTAAAAAAGTTTCAATACTATTCCCATCAAAATCCTTATATTGTTTTTCTTTTTAAGCAAAATATAGAGAACTGCTTATGTTGTATCAGTGAAGAGTTTAATAGCATCAAAGCACCTAATACTGAAAGAGAGGAAGTGCTGATTGTGCAGTATGTGAAGTTTCTTTTTGCTTTTAGTCACTAGTAAAGGCTGGGATAAGGTGGAGCCATAAGCACACATGCTGAAACTATTATGGAATTGGCACTACTCCCTTCACCCCCCCCTTCCCCGCACTCCCCCCTCAAATAAAACAGACATGAGACTAAGTGAGAAGGCTCCATCCTGTAGCTACTTCTCCTGTGACCAGAGAAGTTACAGATTACAGCTTGTGGTGAATCAAACCTGCTAGAGTTGAGCACACGCTCAAAAGCTGCCAGTCTTAGATCCTCTGTCCAGATGTGTTCTGTAAGACATGGGGACAACTGGAATGTACATAAAGGACACGATGAAGTGTCTACAGACGAAAAAAAAAGGAAAAAAAAATCATGCATTTTTGAAGAATATTCATTTTTTTGTTGATATCTACTGAATTCAGTCCGGTGGCAGACTTTGTCAGCTGAAAGGGGGAGAAAGAGAAAAAAAGTGGCTTCACAACTGACACAGCCAAAGCAGCAGTTTAATAGACTGGGCTTAAATTTTGAACAGAGTCAGAATAAGGGAATCTTAAAGCACAGCGTGCCAGGTTTGAGACCTCAAACAAAATGCCTCATAAAAAGAAAAATAGTCTCTGGCTCCTCTGAATATTGTCCCAAGTAGAGCTACTGGTTCTTTCAAAAAAAAAAAAAAAGGAGGAAAAAAAAAGAAAAGAAAAGAAAGCTTGGACTGAAGGTCTCTTTGTGAGCTTCAGAATGCCTTTCTGCATTACTGCATACCTCAAGGCCTCATATATTCCAGATGTGCTGAATTGGCCAGGAACCCCCCCACCCTTCACAGACCCACCCACTCGCACCCCCGACTCTTCAGCTCCTTCCAGAACCGTTGCTCCACAGAAGCCCTGAAAAGCAGGCAATATTCCAAAGCCATTAAAAACCCAAAGTGGGTAGGCATTGAATTAAAAAAAAAAAAAAAAAAAATACAACAACCACCTTTTCAGCCTCCCAGGAAGTGGAGCCAGGACGGTTTGCTTTGGAAGAGGAGGGAAAAAATACTTTCATCCTTTAAAATTGAAAAAAGGAATTTTAATGATAAGAATGTGAAACCACAAAAGAGGGAAGACAGTTGTCTTGCACTAAAGGTAGCACAAGAAGTCTCCCCACAGTCGTCTGAGCTGTAATTTGTCCGTCTGTGGTTTTTACGACATATCTTGAAAGTTGCTGTCGAGGAGTTGTGATATATCGTCTGCCATCGTCGTAACAGGCTACTAACATGAGGCATGTAGCGACACGATAAACCCCTGCTGGAATCACTGAGGCTATTTCAGCACATTCTGACACATTAACATACAATTTTCCCCCTGTAGAGGCACAATTGCAGAGCTCTCCAGCCCCATAATGCACCGTGGCCATAAAATTCGATGTTGAAGTTAAGACTTGTGATTAACTTATAAATTGGTGACATTTTAACCCAAAGCCTCTGTAGTTCTGCGGTCGCGCAGCAGCATCTTGGGATGTCTCGTCAGTTTTTTTTGTTTTCTTTTCATTCCACTGACATCTACTGAAAGTTGGCAGCACAGCCAGCAATTAAAGCACGCTGGAAAGCCTCTAAACATTTGCTAGCACATCATGCAATTATGGTCAGCTTAAATATCTGTCGGGGTGCCGATAGATGGGCGATGGGCGACTGTACTACTTCAGTTGTTGTTTCATGATCGTTTTACTTGGGATTTCGAGGATTTGACCTGGTCTGGAAAGTTCATTCGTAACAGAAAATACACAGTACTTAAAATCAAAGGATGATTATGGCTGATTATCGGGTAACACTTGAGTGCCTTGGGTCCACAATCGACCACAAGCTTCTAAAATTGTACTTGAAAATGAAGTCATATTTGATTTGATCTCCTTAAATGAATTAAATTCTGTCACTATAAAGGTTTTGAGAAAAGATCAAATGTATTTTTCAAAAAAAGGATCAATGACAATAAATCAGATGCCAAATCTACAAATAAATAATTTAAAAAATGAATGCACTAAAAAAAAACCCACATGACTCTAGCACAAGCTTCAATTAAGAGTGGATTCCTTCATTATTTCAAAGAGGAAAGCATTTAATGTGACCCACATATGTGTTTTTAAAGCAAAGAAAAATACTCCAGATTTCTTTTTTCCATCAACGCCCCTTCTTGGACTCAGTGGGAGCACAAATAATGTGGAAAGATTCTTGATCCTTCTGGCCAGAATATGAATTTCCTCCATAGAAATTACACAGTCCTGTTCCCAGTTATTATGTAAACTTTATTTAATTAATCCATTATACAACCTGTATGTATAAGGTTACCCTTTGGGACAAATTAAGTTGCATCTAATAAGAAAAAACAAGTTTACTGTTGATATATTGGGTGAATTAATCTGATAAAGCCATTGGTCCTTTGAAAACTGTATGTGTAAACTAATATCTTTAAACTTTGTCCAGCTGTATATACAAGTGCTGAAATGGAATATAGGTTGATTTTTTTTTTTCCAACCTGTGACAGGGCTGCTTCCCAAACTGTGAAACCGTGTGTCAATCACGCACCGTACCGTCACACTAATGGGCGTCGTCATCGCGCCACTGATCACCTCCATGCACACTTTTTAGGCTGATTTATGGTTCCGCGTTACACCAACGCAGAGCCTACGCCGTAGCGGCGTAGGCGCTGCGTCGATTTAACGCGGAACCATAAATCAGGCTTTACGCACAGCGCAGTAGTATTGTGGCAACGTGAAATCAGGCCTGTCAGCCCCCTCTTGTCAGACCACACCTGGATAGCGGTCATCACACACTGATGAGGGACAAAAGCCTCACCTTCTGGTCTAAAACCAACTTATCCATGCTACACTTCACAGGGCCAAACTTTAAAGACGCACCTTTAAAGTTAACCACGCAGAACAGACGCACAACCCTGGCACAGAAGACTTTTTTAAAGGAATGTTCAATCTTGGGCGACATATATCCTCATTTGATGTCTGTCAACCAGTACTCGAGTTGAGGGGGGATGAGGGGGGATGAGGGGGGATGGCATCCCCCCTGAAATAAAAACGGTAAAAATCATCCCCCCTGTAGAACTGCCATCCCCCCTTTCCATCCCTTATGTCATTTCATCAATGAATGTGGTTTTACTGCTATTTCAACATTTAGAGTCATCACCAGAAAAATAACCTTTTTGACAATTTTCACTTGTTTCAAGTAAATTTTCACTTGAAATAAGTAGAAAAATCTGCCAGTGGGACAAGATGTATCTTGGCATTACAAGCACTGGCAGATTTTTCTACTTATTTCAACTGAAAATCTACTTGAAACAGGTGAAAATTGTTGTTTTTTCCAGTCTTGTTTTAAGTGTAATAAGATTTTTTTACTTTTTTACTTTAATCAGCACAAATTATCTGTCCCATATGATAAAATCCACCATCCCCCCTGATTTTTTTTTTACAACTCGAGTGCTGTCAACGATACATCCATCCATTCCTATGATTACTTCAGGGGGGGAGACATTAAATGGGATGTTTTGGACAAAGCGTATTACAGGTGAAAGTGTGAATAAACAGAGGTGAGTCCGAGTAACGGACTCAGGTATTGATTATTGATGGAGTTAGATCAGATCCAGCTGTTTTCTACCACGTAAGCAGCTGTGCGCGCACTGCCATCTGCGGGCAGCGCGCCAGCTGGATCAGCCCGGATCAGCCCGGGATGCCCGGGACTTGGCCCGGGCATCCCGGGGACAGTGCTTGCTTTGACTCAACAAACGGGTCTCTTACCTGCTTTTACACTGGCAGCTTGTAGGATTACAATTAACGTGACTACAGTGGCTAGCGTCGAATTCCATTGCCACCTTTTCGTTTTCCACCTGGTGCTCCATCTTTGCATCTCCATGGTGAGCGCCCCGCAGCAAGTTACTGAAAACGGGCGACTTTCTTTTCAAAACTTCGGGTCCCTTTCCAAAATCCAAACGAAAAGATGTGGTTTATACTACAGCAGCCATGTGTGGAAGTATACCGGGTGTTATCTCTCGGCCAGACTGGGGCCCCTTCGGATCCTCTCCTCCTTGAGCGTAGCTCTCACACTGATGGCAAAAGGGCTTTCATGAAAAAAGCGCAAGAGACTTGGCTCTCCGAGAGTTGCGCGCACCGGGAGGAGGAGGCAGGACAAACTCCCGACCCACTGAAAGTGAAGCGGCTGCAGAATACTGACACTAGAAAATCCTCTGCTCATCAAATCACAAGTTGGGAAAGTGGTATGGAAGCCCGCCCCCTTTTGCAGCGGTAGAGGTCAGAATAGCATCCATAGGAGCATCTCTGCATCCCACCCCAGAAGACCTTATCACAGATAACACACAAGGTGATGAATGCCCCTATGAAGTAAGGAGAGAACTCTGAAACCAATCAAAAGGCATTTTCCTAAATGTTAACAAGAATGAAAACTTCATAGAAAAAATAAATTAGATATTATTTCACAAGAGCCACTAAATCCAGTGGAATATAATACAAGCAAATGAAACAGTGGTGGAACTGTTACTTTAGACATTTATTGAAAGAAAGGGGAGAGCTCATGTGAGCCGAAGGCAAATATAAAAGCCTCACTGGCCAAAATGAAATGTTTTCCAGACTCTGGGTGTTTCCTGAAGAAGAAGCCCTCAATTTTTTCTTCTTTTGACAGCAGAACTTCTGGGGCCTGATAATAATTAAAGTTAAGTGATGGTTGGAGGAAAGAATGGAGGCACAGGTGGTAGCTATAGGGCTCTCTGCTTGCGTCGGTATTCACTTTGTACTGTCGTAGCTGAATTTAACAATGCGACTGCAGCTGCTGTACACAAACCACATTTAAGAAGGTTTGTCATTAATCTGTTTATCACAAGAAAGAAATCAGGACTGTAAACTGAGCACATGTGCTTTGTGTTTGGATGAATTGGATTTTGTGCAACATTGTATGTACATGCTGTGAATAATCACCGAGAAAAGTAATGGTTTACATCTTGAATATTAGACACTTTAATAGTAAAAATCAAGATCAATGAGCTAACATTCTTGGACTTCCTTTCCTAAAAAAGGTCAAATGATATTTGTACTTGTGATTTTGATTGGTAATGTTAGACTCCATGGTTTCAGTTCAATAAGTGATGAAACCATAAATGATTTCAACATTTTATTGCTTAGGAACAATTATCTCAGCATTTGTATAAGATATTTACATACATTTTATAACAATGATAATGTTTATTTGCAAGTATATATCTTGCAAAACACACCGCATTAGTCATCTGCGTTTAACCCATCACTAGGTACACTACTGTAGGTTTTTCAAGCCCCAGGGAGCAATTGTGTTGCTTTACACCTGACTTAAAGGGGACCTATTATGGCATCTAATAATAAAATATATTTTAAATTTATTGTCTTAAAAACAAGCTTTTGATTGTTTTTGCTAAATAAATGAGAAATTCAGCCTCTGAGCCATGTCTCCAGCATCCCAGTCTCTAACCTCATTATCTATGAGGGATTCTGAGTGGGCGGGGCTATGATAATGAGGCTCTGTGCTGATTGGCTGCCTGAATGACGCGATACACCGCTACGGAAAAATGGCGGAAGCTCCGGCCGGCGGAGTTACAGTAATTGTGAGCGTGGTTTCACGCATCGGAGGCCAACCTATATAAATCGCATTTTGGTTACGTAACGAAAGGGAGCAGAATCTGAACGGCTCGTAGAAGTCACATCACACTGGATGGCTCATCCGGGCGGCTGAACAGACACTGCAGAATTTGGTTGCTTTCCTCCTTCTCTGAGTTAGCAGGCTGAGGGGAGACCACTTTATACATGTTAAAGCAAGAAAAAAAGTGTTTTTCATAATAGGTCCCCTTTAAGTTTTTCCTTATCTTTTAAACCATTGCAGCTATTCCACGAGACCTTTGGTGGAAGTTGCTGAATAAATTGAGGTGAAGTGAATAAAACTTGGTTAATCCCAAAGGGAAAAATGACGCCACTGTACTGTAAACTACTTATGAAATATAGATGAGTTAATAGTAGTAAAATATAAAATATAAATGGCAATTAGGTGACAAAATTGGTAAGTAAACTATCAGAGAGAGCGATAAGGCCCTGTCCCAATACTCCCCCTACCCCTCGTTTTCATCCCTTCCCCTAAATTTTGCGCGTTCCCGTGAGGGTAGTGGTGTCCCAATTCCTCTTTTCACCTAGGGGGAGTGGAGAAAACGAGGGTGAGTGGCTATGACTTCCCCCTTTAGAGCAAGGGATTTCCGATGCTGACTCGCTGATCTAGGGACCAAAACATTTTCCCAGAATGCTTTTCGTCATCATTTGTGGACTGAATCAAAAAAAAAACATGGCAGACATTTCTTATTTTTTAGTGAATAAAATCAATATGTTGAGTTAGTTTCTGCATAAAAATGAGTTTTGATTACCTTTCTAACGAGAAATATATATTTTACTTTCATAATATTCACTCAGTGAATGTACATAATCACTTTTTTGCCCGTTGTTTACGAAGATCGCGCCGGAATACAGGCTGTTAGGTTACGGCGTAGGTTACGTAACCTACGCCGTAGGCTCTGCATCGATTTGACTCGCCGACCGAGGCAAACATCATTTGCAGACTCGTCTCAGATTGTGACCAAGGGAGCAAGCATTTTTTTGTGAGAAATAGAGAGAAATAATAAAAAGGTAACGCGGCGACGCGCGCCCTACGCCGTACCCTACGCCGTACCCTACGCCGTACCCTACGCCGTACCCTACGCCGTACCCTACGCCGTACCCTACGCCGTACCCTACGCCGTACCCTACGCCGTACCCTACGCCGTACCCTACGCCGTACCCTACGCCGTAGGCTCTGCGTCGATTTAACGTGGAACCATAAATCACCTCCGGAGCCGGCAGACAGGCAGAAATCCCGAAATTTTCGGAGCAATTTTCTTAACAGGCGTTATTTGGATAAACTGAGCCTGAAAAAATATTAAAACTTAATAAAGTGGCATATTAACAGCGCTACAGCTGAAATTAAAACAGCTTTTGGCTCTCAGGTTCCTAATTAGGAGTAGGGATGAAAACGAGGGGTAGGGGGAGTATTGGGACAGGCCCCTGGGAAGATTTCAAGTGCCCTAAAATCTGTCCCTTCCTTTTAAGGGGTAGTGAAGAAAAGAAGAGCGAGTGAAGAAAAGTAGGGGGAGTATTGGGATTGCGCCTAAGTCTCCAGAGATCACAACGATATCCACTTCTGTGTTGTGCCTGTAACCTGGCAACACCTGAGCTAATGATGTCGCATGCAGCGCCAGCAGGTAACACAGAGACAATACAGAGACGAAGCCACAGCTAGTTCAACATCAGGGTTGGAGAGGCAGCCCTTCACAGCAGCATGTCTAGAACCACAATATCTGCTGTCAGTGGGAGGGAGGGCTGTATCTCCTTGTGATGTTACCTAATATGGAAAATGTATTCACTTCTTCCAGTTATTGTTTTGTTTTTTAGCTAATGTAACAAAATGGTTTATGTGAACGGGAAAACTGATGACAAATGATGCCTGTGCTGCCATGCCAGCGGCTTTTAAGATTCTAATTTTACATTTCATCTGCTTTTGTTTAGCAGATACAATGTTAACCATGTCTGTTGTGCTTCAATACACTGTGTTGGTCATTTATGAAACCATAATGAAAGAAGCAGCTGTCAGTTTGAACCACAACTCTATCAGGAGAACTGGACAAACCCCTTGTGACATCACCCACTGGTTTTATGAAGAATTAGTTTGAAGGCGGATTTTCTCTCCTGCAGACGTCACCATCTTGCCAGAGCAGACTCCAGCCAACCCCCAGTTAATCGACAGTGGAGCAAATGGGCTGAAAAGGCAAACCTGGAGGGCACTTGAAAGACATCCATTGCCGCCCAGTAACTCTTCTTGCTTGGCATAGCTCATGCTAACAAGTGCTACTATCCATCACATTTCTAATGTAGCTACTGAAACATTTGAGTGCTGCTGGAGCTGACATGAAGACTAGTGGAGATCAGGTCAAGCTGACCCCTGGCATGGTGGTCTGTGATTGCCATGTTTGTTCCTGGGCTGAGATGCAACTTGTTTTTCTTCTCTTTTTTTTTTGAACTAGGTTGCAAACATGTTAATTTCTGCTCTAAAATTAGGCCCCGTTTACACGGAGCAAAAACGGAGGCGTTTTCATGCGTTTTGGCCGTTCGTTTACACGAAAACGGAGCTCAAAGCCCCCAAAAACGATCATTTCTGAAAACTCCGGCCAAAGTGGAGATTTTCAAAAACTCTGTTTTCACGTTTGCTTGTAAATGGAGGAAAACGGAGATTTAGGCTCAGAACGTCACATTATGCAACAGAAACGTCACCAGCATCATTTGTGCGACCTGTGTTTACAATTTGTTTGGCCACCGTCAATATTTTCTTTTATTTTACCTGTTTTAAATTCTAAAGTCACACTTAAAAGTAACTCCACTTCTCTGTCACGCCAAACGAAAGACTCTCGTTCCGTCTTGTAAGTAACTGGCAGTCAAGGCTGATTTATTGTTCAGCGTTACACCAATGCAGAGCCTACGGCGTAGGGTACGCGGCGACGCGCACCGTACGTAGGCTACGCCGTCGATTTAACACGGAACCATATTATTCAGGCTTCACACGTGTTGATGTGTTGATGTTTTTTTCCAGGATTCCGATTGGCTTGCATGACTTTACGCTTCTTGTTACACTGCCCCCTGCAGGTTTGGCTGCTCATAGCACCTTAACAGCGTTTTCATGCGGGTTAGTGTAAACGAGGATATTTTTGAAAACGTAGAAGGGAAAATATCCGTTTTTGTAAATACCCGGCTATGTGTAAATGTGGCCTTAGACATTTGAACATTAGGGATTAATGGAGTTGACTCTCTTTTGGCTCCATCCCCATGTGGTTAGTAGAGAAACTGCAGTTTTTCTTGATTCCTGGTTTGTATCAGACTAGCAAATGTGTATGTAGTCCAAAGGTCAAGGCTCTCCAATTCCTGTCCTCAGGGGTCCTCACTGCTCTACATGTTGTAGATGGTTCCCTGCTCCATGTGCCTGATCAAAATGAATGGGTCTTTAATTGATCTGTGCAGATCTTGATGGTGACCCATTCAAATCAGAGACGTTGGAGGAATCATCGTTGGCTCTCGGGGACTAGAAATTAGAGACGTTTTAACTGGCAAAAAAGGCTATATAAGAAGGCTCGATGATTGTGATGTCAGGTTTGAAATATACATATAACTCTCGTCTGAAGTCCAGGTACCTCCAGTACCTCATTTGATTTTCAACTTTTTGGTTCAAGCAGCTTTTTTGGCATCAAAAGTACTTAAAGTTGGGAGAATAAGCGATTTGGTAGGCCTGATGTCACCTGGAGAACAATAATAAAAGTTTAATTTCCCTGACTGGATAATTCTCCAGTATTGGTGTATTGGTGTTGGAGGCACCTAAAGCGACTGAAATTGTCCCCATGGTAAGAAACTAAGCAGGTCTGCATGAAATACGTTAAAGGTTCACGACTGTTTTCAGTCTGAGGGGAAGATGGTAATCAATCTGTGTGGGACGCTTTATTTTGCCACCAGCACGTACTGACATGCAACTATCAGTGCTTGTTTCATTTACTTCTGTGCAACTAGTCTCCACTTGAAAGAGTGACAAGTGGTGGATAAGGTCAGAATTTAAGTCCACAGATCAGAGATTTAGCAAAAGCAGAGTCCAAGAATTAAGGAGTCAACTATGAAGATGTTGGCCACAAAATAAGGATCTTCATCTGTCTGCACACATAAACTGTTTGTTGTCTCACTGCACAAATCTTTCTTTAAGCAATTTAGAGAATGCAAAGTGATCAAAAGGGAAAAAAAAAACAGAAGGTTTGGTGTGACCACCCGGCGCCTCCAGAACAGTATTATTTCTACAAGCTACGCTTGCAAAAAGTAAGGGATGTTGTCAGCTCATAGTCAGGTGTGTGATTAACCAGTTACACCAAACAGGTACTGATGACCATCAATTTCATGAGGGTTGAATCACTGTCATTAACGGAAACAGAAACAGATGTGTTGGAGACCGAATACTGGCTGAAGCACAGCTAAACTCTGCTACCAATGTGGACTTGTGGAAGACTTGTGTCAAGTCAGGGGTGATACGCCACAGCATGACCAAGACTCGGCAACTTTTCAAAGTAGAGCAGGTTGTCGTGAACAGCACATGTTGGCAGGAAAAGCACAAAACTGGGATGCATGAAAAAGCCAGCAGATGCTCTACACTGATGAGTCAAAGTTTGAGTTATTTTGCTTTGGCCAAAGGCCCTTTGTTCACCAAAGTGCCTTTGGAAACTGGTGGAGGTTCCTTGAAAGTTTGTGGCTGCATTTCTGCCAATGGAGTTGTGGATTTGGTCAGTAGAAGTGGTGCACTCAACGAAATACAAGCAGATTCCCATCCGTCATGTACAGTAATACCATCAGAAGCGGATAAAATCTCCAGAGATGGTCAAGTGAACTAATGACATCACATGCACAATCAGGGCCATCTGTTCAATATACAGGACTATGATGCAGATATACCTTTCACCGTGACATAAAACTACGCTGGGTGGTTGATCAGAAGAATTCCACTCTCTTTAAAAAAAGAGACAAACACAAACACACACACACACACAATACATAGCTGGAGCCTTGATGTTATTAATTTCTCAGTTTCTCTGGTATGCAGTCATAAACTGATGTAGCTGACAAACTTTATTGCATTTTTTCCCGAAGGGGGCATTAAACCATGTACCAGATTTCACAACAATCCTTAAAGTTGTTGCCAAAATCTACAGTCACACATCTAATCAATGCTAAGATTTGCTTTTTTTTTATCTGTGCAAGCTGGTGCAACATGTGTGGAACTCTGTCTGGAATTTGCATTGTTTTACTGAATTTAACAAAAATATGATGTGTTTGTGTGTATATACAGTATCAAACGTCAGCGAAAACAGTAAAGGATCATCAGTCACGACTGAAAAGGATGTGATGAGGCAAATATAAAGATCATGGAAATGTACAAAGGTTGAAATATTGTTTATTCAGACCACTAATGGACAAGATTATTTACTCAACAATAATTTAAGTGCAATTTGATGAATTCAGTGGCTAAGTTTTACCCTTCAAGGCTGTTTGAACCACTTGCACTTCTCATCTATGACAAGTATTGGTGCCATTGTGCTCGGTCAGGAATATAAATATTTCTTGAGATCAACAAGGCTGTTGGTTTTTGTCCATTTTGTTTTGTCTCGCTTTGTTTTGTCTCACTGAGCATGTCAGAACCTCTTGTTCATGTTGCTTCCTGGGAATGCAGCCCAGAATGTTTGGTTTAATCTGAGTATCCTTATCCAAAAAGGACAGAGGAAACGTGAACAACCCAAACTTAAATCTTTAGTTTTCCCTGTGACACAGTCTGGCTCAGTCAGAAAGTGAAATGTATTGACACGAGTCCATATTCTTGTTTCTCGGGTCTACAATTTTGAGAAAGGCTTGGCTTTAGAGCCACCCTCTTTGTAGTTGCAAGCATATGATTACAACTGATGCATTTTCTACAAATGCGTGCCAACATGACATTGTATAATTATTCTATAATAACGCCCTAGTCTATGCAGACCAGCACAGCTATAAAAACAAAGTGTCTTGACAATTTTACCCATTGACTTTATTTTTCTATTGAAAGTAGCTTTTAATCAGAGCGCTTTCAAGTCACAGACTAAAATTCTTCTTGTTTCGGTCCAGAAACAGAGAACTGGCAGCGCTGTCTAGACTTTGGAGTTATTTGAATTCTGTAAGTCAGCAGCACATACTGTAAGCTCTGCCAAATGCACAGTGTGTTCTGTACGAAATGAATGTACAACGTGGTGACTCGCAACCCGTAGTGGTACAATGCAGATGTACTGTACTAGAAATTATGAAATGTAAACCAGACCATTTTCTACCAAAACTTGTAATGTGTATGGCAGAAACAGTGCCTTGTGATGTTTCAGAGGGTTTCTATAATCTAATTTGATCTTTATATGCCTCTTTGAGCAAAAGGATGAGGGGTTTATACCCTTAATATGTTGATAGGAACAAATCTTTGGTTATAGTTAAACAGAAAATTATAGGGGATTATAATCTGACAGTCTTTAGTTTCTCTAAATGCAATAATTTTTGCATTTATGCAACTGCTCCAAGTGTATAACATATCGAATCCCTTTGATCAGTAGAAGTAAGAGGACAAAACATCTATAAGTCAAAGCACTTTGGAGTGAAATTATGAATTAAGTACATCTGAACACAAAAATATGTTTTGCATCGTTTTCATTTCATTGGCTGCTGAACTATAAATGTATCACACACACACACACAAAGCATGATGTGGGCCACTGCAGCATATTGTACAGAAGTCTCAAATATAGACATATGTCAAAACGTTTTCAAGTAATGCAGGACAGCTTTGGTGAAAATACATTTGGATATAAAAACAAGATGGATTCTGGAAGTAACAATGGAAGCCACCTTAAAGGCTGTAATATTAACCTGATGGTGCCATCATTATTGTCTAGGCCTGTTTCAGCAGTTACTTTTATTTTATTTCTTTTGAACCGCAATTCAGAAGCAATGTCTGATTTCCATTAGTCAATTTTGCATAACTTGACATTTCGGTTTCAAGTTATTTCAGTGACCATTGTGGTTTTCCCCTCTATTTCTATGATGGACGAGTACCAACATATTTGTCCACGTGAATATCTGCTAAAATGAAGTGACTAAATCCCTGCCCTTCGCCGGTAGCAACGAGTTTACTCTCATTGCCAGGGCTGTGACTGACACAGCATTGTGTTTCTTCATTTGAGTACTAACACATGTATATAATATTTCGAAAACAAAAAGAAAAAGACCTCTTTTAAAACCATAATCCCCATGAAAGCCGTCCATCATCTCCTCTGTGTCCCTCATCCGTAGCCTGGAAAGAATCCTCATTATCAAAAAAACTAAACTTTTAGAGACAAAAATGTTTTGTTCTTGTGTTCATCAAAAATTATTGGCGATATCTGATGGTGGTGGAATTTAAACAGTTCTCTCAAATTCTTTCGGTTTTGGTGTTACTGACTGAAAAACTACGGTGATAAACTCCTAATGTGACATTTCAGGCTGGAGGCCTATAAAACAGGATAGGGTTCTGGAAACTTCCTTTAACTAAGCTGAATTTACTCCTCATGATGCATTTGTAGAACATTATATTTTTATTTCTTTCAGCGACCCAGCAGTCAGGAACCACATAGCATGGGGTTCAGTGGATGCACAAACTTACTTCACCTGGGTGAAAAGAAAACCCTTTAACCCAGGTCTTCTGCATAAATGATGGTTCCCTTCATCACTATGAAAAATGAAAACTGGACTATGAACAAAGTCCTAACCGAGACTTCTCAAGTCAGGCATCTTTGACCAGATATGCAACCTCAGAAGCTCTGCTATTAATTATCCGACTAGAAAGTACTGAGCGGCTGGATGGGGGTGGAGATGGATGCAAACTAGACATTGCAGACCGCATAACCACTGAGTGGATGGTATGTTAGTCTAGGCATGCCTTTTATAGTTGCATGTGGTACCCACAAAGCTTCACCTAGTTGGAGTTTGTTAGGACTTTACACTGTAAAGTCATCACACATTCGAGCAAAGAGGAGACAAGTGACAGCAAACTAGACCAGAGTGCTGCAGAATAATCAACACTAACTGTGCCAATCGGTGTGAATATAGAATGTCTGTGTTGAGTAGTCTTTATCAGTGGCACAAGTATGAAACACGTATGTATGTGTGTGTGTGTGTGTGTGTGTGTGTGTGTGTGAAGCCTGCATATGTTGTCATCATGAGCCTGCCCTTTGATACAGCAGTATTGTACATCTATATGCTAATGCAAGTATATTTATATTCTAATGTTAGCTAATGATGGAAAATACATCCTAAAAGGAACTGCATGACGTAACTTTTATTTTAGTCTGCCATTATCTAACGAAAATGAAGCCAAAAGGTGGGAAAAAAAGGGCAACACCGAGTGCCCCTATTAATCAGTAGCTTGTAGTCCCACCTGTAGCAGCACTGACTTAAGGTTGTTGTTTCCTGCATAATTTCATTAGTCTCTCACATTGCTGAGGAGTTTTCTTTGTAACATAAGGCGTGTTTCCACTTGCAGGAGTTCAGGGTAAATCTGCTAGACAGGAACCATTAAAAGGGCCGACTGTCTCCTCGGCCCCTTCAGCTGGCGTGTCTCTACTACACTGTAGCGACACACAAGAACCTTTGACTTCAAAAATAACACAGCCGACCACAAGGTGGCGGTAATGCATATTTTTGCTGTTGGCAATTGGCCACAAGAAACACGTAAACAATGGATGCTATAGCATGTTTTGTTTTAAAAAAAACAACAACATTTTATAACATACACCATGGTCGTAGCAATTGAGATTAAAAGAAATCCCCTGCCGGATCTGTATATTGGTCAAATATGGCAACAAGGCCTAAACTATGGAGAGAAAATCGACTCAAAACCCAATTTGACTGTCAATTTTTCCCAGCCAAAGAACAAGTCCACTACCTAGCGGTTGTTGCTTTAAAAAAAAAAAATCTAAATACATTTGTAAGGCTCATAAATGCATATCTGTTCATATAAGGAATTATGGAATATTACAAAATTTGTTACAAGTTTAGAGGTAACCAAGTATCGAAAAATCAGATGACCCAGCTTTCCACCAATACATAAATGCACAATGTATGGACAAATAAGTGAGGCTTCTGGAGGCGTGAAAAGAGTCTCAAAACCATTTGTGCGCATCTATAGATTGTGCGTGTGTATCAGGCGATTTGTGCACGCGTATTTAACGATTTGTGTGTGTAGGAGGCGTTTTGAGTTCGTAATTATCGTTTTGTCGGTAACTTCAAGCAAGTTACGCAAGCACAAATCAAGTAGTACGCACACACAAATGTTTTCTCTCCATACTAAACCCACTCGTTGGTCCATCCATCGTTTTTTCATGTGCTCTCTAACTTCATTAAATGATCTCGTAGCAAATTGCCTCTGTTCCAAATGTCTAAATGATTTGTGGTCACGTGATTTATATTCATGAGAGTGCTGGAGTAATTTAGAAATCCCAATCAGCAGAGACCCCGCCTGGTTCCTGTTGGCTGACCAGAGTACCCGTACTACTACTACCCCTAAAGGTTCCTGAAGGCACTTCTACAGGCCGTTCCTGATAATGGAGACACGCACAATCGGCCCAGCCCCAAAAAATCTACCCGGAACTCTTGCTAGTGGAAACGCGCCTAATGCTTTAGTTCTCTGAGGTTTTTGGACATTTGCGTATGCTCAGATATTTTAACGCAGTACCACAGCATTTCAATTCAAGTCTGGACTCCAACTAGGCGATTCCAAAACTTATTTTCAGTTATTCTGATCTAGATTTGCTGGGGTGCTTTGGATCATTCTCCTGTTACATGACCTGTTACATGTTACATTTTTCTAGTATACAGAGGAGTTCACTGACTGCAAGTTCCCCAAGTCCTGTGGCTGCAAAACAACCTTAAATCTTCACCCCAACATTAGCAATTGGGTATGAGGCATTTCTGCCAAAATGCTATGTTGAACATTAACCGAGCATGACACTGGGTATCCAGGTCAACCACCACCACAGTGGTCTCATCTATAGGACATTGTTTGAGAAGTTTTAGGATGTATTCAGTAGTTTAACAAACCTCATCTGTACTTCAGAGCTCTGTTTAGACAAAAAAGGGTTTCTTTTCCATAACCCTTCCAAACAAACCGTTGTTGTTTAGTCTCCATCTAATTTTGCGGTTGTGGACTGTAGGGAACATTACACTGTGTGATCTTGGATGAAATTGCTGGGATGTCGTCTCTTGAGAAGATTGGCAAGTATCTTGAACACTTTCTGCTCATTAATCTTCCTCAATGTAGAATGTTGAACTCCATAATGTTTGCAAAACGTTTGAGAACGTTTTCCAGACAGATCTGCAGAAATAATTATTCCTCTAAGACCATTGCATTTTGTTTAATCCTTTTGGCTTCTTTTAACATATACCTCAATGCTCCACATTAGAAACGTCCAAAACATCTGCTTTTATTCAAGTCTCTTCATTATCAGTTCATTAAGGGCTGATGATTAGCAACACCTGTCTGCAGCCCACCGTCATAAAAGCTGTATGGGGCTATCCGTTATTTGGCCTAAATATATACGCAGTACTCGAGTTGTAAAAAAGAATCAGGGGGGATGGTGGATTTTATCATATGGGGAAGATAATTTGTGCTGATTACAAATAATATAATACATTACAAATAAATATTCCTGCAGAAATACTGCAGGAATGACATAGCAGCAGTTAAATGCAGCCTACCGAAAGCTTTAAATATCCACTGGGCTTACATCAAATACATCAAAACACAACAATAAAAACAGTTTTCTGAACTTATCAATATGCCTCTGTCCTTCACAGGATAAGTAAAATGGATCACTGCAAAAACTCAAAATCTTAACAAGAATATTTGCCTTATTTCTAGTTAAAATGTCTCATTTTAGTAAAAAAAAATATCATTACACTTAAGACTCATGACTGGAAAAAACAACAATTTTTACCTGTTTCAAGTAAATTTTCACTTGAAATAAGTAGAAAAATCTGCCAGTGGAACAAGATTTTTTTGCTTGTAATAAGAAGATAAATCCCACTGGCAGATTTTCCTAGTTATGTTTCTGGTGTTATTTTTCTGGTGTTATTTTTCTGGTGATGACTCTAAATGTTGAAATAGCAGTAAAACCACATTCATTGGTGAAATGACGTAAGGGATGGAAAGGGGGGATGGCAGTTTTACAGGGGGGATGATTTTGACCGTTTTTATTTCAGGGGGGGATGCCATCCCCCCTCATCCCCCCTCAACTCCAGTACTGTATATAATGGAAAGGTAGAAAAAAAAGTTATAAGTAGTTACAGTAAACTAAGTGATCCAGGTCACGGTTACTGTTATTTGTGGAATACTAAGATTTGTACAATAAGTAAATAAAAAAGATGGAAACAAATGTGTCGTCATAATATTACTCAATCATAACTTACAAGCTATTTCTCTCAGGACCAATGTGGTAACTGACACTTGAAAATACAAGCACAGACAGGGACAAATGCTTATACAACATAATTTACTGCAGGCGAGCAGAATACACTGCATGATAAAAAAAGGCTAATTTTGGACACCGGTACAGAGAAGAGTCTGTTATTACTCATGCAGTGATCATCTACGATCCGACTGAGAGGAGGGATGTAGAAGAAGAGAGGTAATCCTATTTTCATGTTTCTTGTCAACTTTGTGTGATGAATGCCTTTTCCTCTCATCGGTTAACTGTTGCTACAAGTTAAGTGGGGACGTCTGTGATAAACTAAACATGGATAAAGCATCCCATATTTCACTGGCCAAAGCCCTGTCTTTAGCTGTATGCAATGATGCTAATAGTGGAGAGCGGCAAATTCACAGACTTTTGGTTCTTCAAAGCTCTAGACTGTAAAGTTACAGTATTACAGTACAATACAGTGTGGTATTGTATTTTATTTTTATGCTTTTGTGGACCACAATTTTTAATAAAACAGAACTTTTAAGTTAATAAGGTTGGTTTCTTTTTTTGTTTTAGTCATCTGGCATGGGAGTGAATGCCAAATAAATACTTTCCTGATGCACTCAAATGCCAGATGTTAAGATTTTTTTTTTTTTCTTTTGACCAGCGAGAAAAGGGCTTTAGAGAAATACATTCAAAATAGGCAGAAGTGACAACCGGAAGGACAGGGGAAATTAAAGTCAAAGAGACACAAAAACAAAGATTTGGCAGATGAGCACAGATGGCTTATGCACTGAAAGCACTAAAACTTAAGCATATTGAATTAGAGCACTTGGAGCTGGGAGATACTGTTTTCATAGCCCATGAATGTTCCTCATTACTCTTGTTTGTTGTGGTCAAACATCAATCTCTGTGTCATCTTTGATGCTCTTCACAAAAAAAAAAAAAATCCTGTATTTAGAGGCTTAGGTTTCATCATTGCATTTGCACAATAGCAGATGAAGATCATTTTTTTTTAAAGGCTGGATCTGGGAAAGCAGCACAGTTAAAGGAGGTAAGCTGTAAATCATGAGATCAGTAACTGAATGTGAATGAGCAGATGATTCTTTAAAGCATTCCGTGAAGCTGCATTTTTCTGTCTTGTTACAATCAGCCAAATAACTGTACTTTACGACCCATTATTCAAAAAACATGAATTAGTCAGCGGTGAATCAGAAAAGGTCCCCAAGACGCTGAGACTTTCAGATCCGCAGATGGGGATGTGCTGCCCAAAGGATATCATGAAAGTTTGATTGAGCCTTGATTATACAGTCGGCGTCTCATTTGTGCCACCTGTCTTACCTCAGCCCCCAAAAAATATGTAAGGTCCTCAGTATTTTGTGTCTTCTCCCTGTTGGCAGTTGCTTGTTCATGCACTGAAAAAAATAAATCTAAGTGCATGTAAATATAACATATTTAAATCTGTGATATTAACAATTAAAAATGAAGTTTGTAGCTTTACATAAATACATCTAGTTTTGAACTTAATCTGCATTTGTTCAAAAAACAAGACATTGTGCATTTTTTCCTTAACAAGCAGTATTTATGTAATCCCAGGCAATCTTTTCATTTACATACAAACAACAAGCAATGATCTTGTTGTATTTACCTTTCCTTTAACAAATTTAATATTGGGCAGATTGACCAACGTTTAGATGAAACATACTTTATTTTTTTAAGTAGAACACCACAGTAAAAAATATCTTGCTTCATCTACTTTAAAAAATTAAGGTGACTTTTTCGCATGAGTCAGAGTCAGAGTCAGAGTCAGAGTCATTTTTATTGTCCCTCTAGGGGAAATTCTTTTAGCAGTCTGGGAAAACAATCATCATACAAACACAGACAACCAAAAGAACAATTAAAACATTAAAACGTGACATGAGATTTTTATGTATCAAGAAAGACTAGTCTTTGAATTAACTACTTAATTTTTAGTATGTACAAAATTCATTTGCAAGTAAAGTCAACTTAATTTTGATAAATAAGTAAACTTAACACAATTAAGTTGACTGTACTTGCAAAATGTATAATTTACATACAAAAAATTAAGTAGTTTATACAAAGACTAGTATTTCTTGATGTACATAATAATCTCATACAAAAAGTTGCCTTAATTTTTTTAAGTAGATCAAGCACAACATTTGTATCAGTGTGCTTCTTGTTGCCGTTCCCTATGGTGCTCTCCTGTTACCTACCCGTCATCTGGAGATTTTATATAAATCATTTTCTTCGGTGTGTGTGGTTTTGGAGACACTGCTGAGTACAGCCCTGTCTGAATGGGGTTTGTCATCTGGCCTGCCTCGGTGCCTTCGAGGAGAGCTTGACCTGCGGTTTCCGCTGGGATCATCCAGGACGAGCAGGCGACGTTCCAGAAGATGCTCTCCAGCATCCACGTAGCAAGATGGTCCAGGGTGCACTTCGTTCTGTCTCTGAAAGGTCCACAACATATGCAAGACACCTCTGCGCAGGTCTTTGTTACCACAAAGCCTCTCCTCTGATCTGCGAAGGCCTCTCACTATATTAGCCCCAAATTTAGACCCTCCAATTTAAGACTCAGACCCAACCCCAAACCTCAACTCTGACCTCGACCCAGTTCTCACTCTGACCCAAACTCACCCTCCCAGTTGCTCTAGCTCAGGGATCAGCAACCCGTGGGTCTAGAGCATGCGGCTCTTTAGCGCCGCCCTAGTGGCTCCTGGAGCTTCTAGCTCTTTTTTCTTTTTTTTTTCCTTTTTTTCTCTTTTTTCTCCCTTTTTCCTTTCCTTTTTAATCTCGTCATTTCGACCTTTTTCTCGAAATTTTGACTTTTTTATCGACATTTCGACTTTTTTCTTGAGATTGTACTTCAACATTAATCTCGACATTTCGACTTTTTTATCGAAATTTCAACTTTTTCTCGACATTTCGACTTTTTTGTTGAGATTGTACTTCAACATTAATCTCGACATTTCGACTTTTTTCTCGAAATTTCGACTTTTTTCTCGACATTTCGACTTTTTTCTCAAAATTGTAATTCAACATTAATCTTGACATTTCAACTTTTTTATCGAAATTTCGACTTTTTCTCGACATTTAGACTTTTTTCTTGAGATTGTACTTCAACATTAATCTCGAAATTTTGACTTTTTTCTCGAAATTTTGACTTTTTTCTTGAAGTGCATAATGAAAATAAATCTTCCCCCAGTTATAACTAATATAGATACATGCAACATGTGTTGCCTTCATTCTAAGGCTTATACGAGACTTTTCATTTTTTTGCGTCTCCAGACATATTTGTTTTTTGTGTTTTTGGTCCAATATGGCTCTAAAACATTTTGGGTTGCCGACCCCTGCTCTAGCTGTTGATCCTGACCCTGTTTCTTTACCCACATAGAAATTGCCTGATGCCTTGCCACTGCCTGGCTGCCTTTCAGAGTTACCTTGCTTGTCCACACCGCCTCCTAGCTTTCATCCGCAATGACCTCTCCTGTTCCTCCAGCCTCCTTGACGCCCACACAAACTGTCTTCCCAGTCTGCATACTGAAGTACTGTGAACTGTTGCAACACCACCGCTTCAAAGAGATACAATTTTGTAGTTTACCTCTTATGTAACAAGACACTATTATATGCATTCACTCTTTTGACTGACTGAAGGCAAAAACAAACACTATGGACAAATCTTTTTTCTAGAGGCAGCAACTAATTTGTCAAGGCCACGTTTGTTAGTTTGCTTTTTGAATGATTCTGCTGAACCCAATTCAAAATCAGTGGCTGATGTTCATTAGTCAGTGTTTATGGACATATGCAGGGCACCCACCCACAAATGACAAACCACAAAAATGTTTGTATATGCTGTCAATTAAAAGGTATTTGAGTGAAACTGGGATCAGAGTGAAACAGGTCAGGAAAAGGGAGAAATAAAATCAGTCAGCCATGGAAATGACAACTGGTTCATCTCTAATTGTGCACATCCTTGATGCCTCATCAAAATCTTAAGTCCACTGACTTCTTTGTGATGTATTTTCTAAGCTAATTGTTTTCAGATATATTTGTAAAATGTGTTGTAATCTTCAGTCTTGCCTTTCCTTTCCTGGCATGTTTCTGCAATTTTCATGCATCACTGTAATCAGTAAAACACTACAAAACAGGTGGCAGGAATCTTGGCACCAACAATCACACATTAAACAAGGGACCGCCCAGCTTTCTGGACAAAAAAAAAAAAGAGAACTTTTCTCTGGTCCTTTTGCCTAAAACTGTCCAGATACTCAGGCTGCAGTGGTAAAAGATAACCATTGCTTATGGTTTAGAGATGGCCTTCTTTTTATTGCATCAGGTATATTCCCCCTGACATCTAAATGAGGGAGTATGCATGTGGGGTTTCCAGACATAAAAGCAACCTCTTGGGAGACTCATCCACCAAACGGCTATCACCCATTTAAGATTACAGATCCTCACAAATACGTATAGACCACGTTTACTGAAACCAGCTGTGTGCTCAGCTGCAACTTGGCATTTGGCTATATTTAGCTTGCTTTTAAGCAGTCCTTGAAGCTGTCGGTAAGCATGATCTTTAGAGCTCCTCAGCAAAAGTCTGACATTACTTGGCTGGCAACTATTCAATAGTTGCAGTAATGTGAGCCCATGCATTTTTACATTATTTTTTTTAAAGCAAAGACCATGTACTTTGGCTTGTTGTTCCCATGAATGAGAGAGATAATTTAAAGCGATGATGCAAATAAAGTAAAGACAAAAGCTCCCTCTCGCTAAATCAGTGGAATGATCAGACAGTTTTGATCCTTTGACAATGAATTGAAGAAAAATGATCATAACACACCATTATATTTGCTTTAGAGACATTTTGTACGTCTTCCAGAAGTCGTAATCGCTCAGTTTTGCCATAGCACTTTACATATAATAATTTAACGTGCCATTTCTCTTCTACACTTCCTAGAATTGCATTGATGAGACCATTCTGAGTTTGATCCACATTTATTGGACAAAGTCTTAACTTGTGTCTTTTCTATGCATAAATCTGTCAGTTATAACTAATTTTAATCATGACAATCAACAATGCGAAACCATGTTTTTCTGTTTAATCACATTTTAAGAGGCTGTGTCAGGAAAATGTTCCAGATTGAGTAAAAAATGTTGACATAAACTAAGATTTTTTTAACGGAATTGGCAGACGCAAGTTCAGCTATCTTCTTCTTATTGTAAGTCGACTGGTGCTCATTAAATCTCATCTTGTTTCAATGATAGTGTGTTATACATGGTGATATATATATAACAGCAAGAAAATGCAGCAGCAAAAGAATAAAAGAGATTCAAAAGAATCAGATTTCTTGTCATGAAAGTTTTGACATCTCGCATATACATCTCGCAGAAACAAACATCTGCTGTAATGCAAAGCTTGATTTCCTCTGAATGTGTTTCCACTTCATTCCAAAAAGACAACGGGACGTAGACATAAATAAAGGATTAAGCAGATTGCAACGAATGTAACCTTATCACCCAGAAAGCCTCTGAACATGAATGACCACTATAACGAATCGCTGGAGTTAAGTTCCAAATGTTCTGGTCGATGAGCAAGTTTGGACAGATGTTTTTATATGTTCCCTCTATTCTCAATTCTAGAGGTTTTTTAGTTCGAGTGGAAAAGGTAAACACAGTAGCAGCAGTAGCTCACCATTTTCCATGTTCACCTCCCACTGTGTATGGATTGGGTTATTTCCAACGTGGTGGTTTTGGGTTACAGTAACCACCAGCTGGATGTAGCGTTGTTTCCACTGTGCCTGTAATCTTTGGTGCCTATGGGTCCCTCCACAAGCTTCTCCAACGAGCCAGTTGAAAGCGCGCTCTCCTAGAGACAAGAAGGGGAGATGTAAGTTTTCCATCAGTGTGTTCAGAGTTCCTTTTAGTCCATTAAACATGTCTCCGTAGTGGTGACATGAATATTCCTATGGGCTCAAATTAATGATAAAGTATTTTGTATCTGTAAATAAACTTTGTACTTGTAGAAATATTTTGTGCATATGCAAAAAATATTTGTACTTGCAAAAAATATTTTTACTTGTAGAAATATTTTGTGCGTGTGAAAAAAATATTTGTACTTGCAAAAAATATTTGTACTTGTAGATACAAAGCTACAAACCTTTTTACAAAAGCTACAAACTTTTTACAAAGCTACAAACTTTTTTACAAAAGCTACAAACTTTTTTTCAAAAGCTACAAACGTTTTTTACAACTACGAGTTATGGCAGTGTTTTGACGTGCCAAAACTAAGAGCCAATCAGCGATCTTTGGCACAGGTTTCAAAGCGTTTCTGGAGAGCCAATCAGCACATTGCATCGCCTACTGACGTCGCCGCCATATTAGATGTAGCAAGACTGCGCTGCAAACTACAAGTTAATTGACTTACGGTATTTCCATAAAATAGAGACATATTTTTTCATCAACAAAACAAATAAAAAAAAATTCAAATAACAAAATAACATATTTGAAGCATTTTTCAGACAATAAAATAACAATAACAATAAAATGTAATGTAATGTAATGTATAAAAATGTAAAATATGCTTTGTTAATGAGAGAATATGTTTCTCTATTTTACTATTATTTTAATATTGCTGATTATGGTTTACAGTTTAAGATTAAGATTCCCAGAATATTCTAATTTTTTGAGATAGGATATTTGAGTTTTCTTAAGCTGTAAGCCATGATCAGCAATATTAAAATAATAAAAGGCTTGCAATATTTCAGTTGATTTGTAATGAATCCAGAATGTATGACATTTTTTGTTTTTTTAATTGCATTACAGAAAATAAAGGACTTTATCACAATATTCTAATTTTCTGAGACAGTCCTGTAATCTATTATTTGGGATGTTTGAGGAATATAAACACGATGCATAATCTGAGGCAAACATTTGTTAGCAAACACTGACCAAAAAGAATTGGACAAACCCCTGTGATGTCCTTAGGCCCGTGTAAGGCCAACCCAGAGCCATCTGTGGCCGTCTGTTTGTACAGTTAACAGCACAGCAAAACTTGTTTTTTTCCTTAAATGAATGATTATACACTGTCGGGTCTCCAGCTCAGAAGTCAATACAAGACAAATTGAAAGTGCAAAGTAAAAGTGAAAATAGCTAGCCGTAAACCACAGAAAGTTGTAACTAAAAACAAAAAAAACAAAACTAGATTTGTGGTTTCATATAATTTTAGCTTATGAGGTACACACATGTCAAATCCAGTTATTGAGATAAGTGCCAATTATGGAACCAGGCCATAAATGTGCTGCTTAAAGTTACCCATTATAACGTTAAACATACACAGCCATTGAGATAGACTTGCTTCTGGAGCCAGACCTAGTGGTCGTTCAAGGAACTGCATGCTTCAGATATGTCTTATGTGACAGACTAGCTCAGGGGTCTGCAACCCAAAATGTTGAACGAGCCATATTGGACTAAAAACACAAAAAACAAATATGTCTGGAGCCACAAAAAATGAAAAGTCTTGTATAAGCCTAGAATGAAGGCAACACATGCTGCATGTATCTATATTAGTTAGAACTGGGAGAAGATTTTTTTCTTCATTATGCACTTCGAGAAAAAAGTGGAAATGTCGAGAAAAAAGTTGAAATTTCGAGAAAAAAGTGGAAATGTCGAGATTAATGTTGAAATACAATCTTGAGAAAAAAGTCGAAATGTCGAGAAAAAAGTAGAAATGTCGAGATTAAAAAGGAAAGGAAAAAGGAAGAAAAAAGAGAAAAAAAGGTAAAAAAGAAGAAAAAAGGAAAAAAGAGAAAAAAGAAAAGAAGAAAAAAAGGAAAAAAAAGGTCAAACATTTTTGAAAAAGCTCCAGGAGCCACTAGGGCGGCGCTAAAGAGCCGCATGCAGCTCTAGAGCCGCGGGTTGCCGACCCCTGGACTAGCTGGATGTAGCCCTGTGGCTGTTAACTTTAAGGTAAATATGGTGGAACATCTTTGGCTTAGCCTTGTTCATTTCTTAGGTGACATTTAAGTTTTTTTTTTTTTTTTACTGCAACAGCATTATAACATACATTAGTAAGGAAATAGCCGTTTTCTTCTGTGTTCTCCTGCTGTTTCTTACCTCTGTGGGCTACTTTAAATGTCATACATCTTGATCAGAGTGCTCAAACTCAGGGAGAAAAATTAATTGTATGTCAAGTTGAGTCAACACCCTCCTTCCCTATTTCCGTTTCACCTCATGCAGCAACTGTAGACTAATCTTTAGCCTGCCCCTTCACGTCTCCCCTGGTGTGCCCTACATTTTCAGAAGCTTTGCTCTGCTCCAGTTCCAAGGGAAACATCCGGGTTTTTCAACAGCTAAAGTGTCCACTGCCTTTTCCTTCTCGCTGTTGACTTTCACTGTCTTGTGTGGAGGAAGGATATTTTCTGAGACTTTCTTGCTCAAAACATCTGGTGGCATGAGTGAAGCTAATGGGACTGGTGAAAGTTTACCAAAACAAGTGGCTTAAAGCCGAGCAAAAATGCACCACAGACATAACATAATGGCAGAGTTGTGCGAAAAAATGTCCAGATAATTTCAAATAACTGCAAAATTTCCTTACACCTGCTTATATTAAAT